>NC_143575.1:200407180-200709472 GCF_048544385.1 Mastigoproctus giganteus
CACTGTATTTTATTTGTTAGTAAGATTTAGATATTCTGCCAAAGAATAAAAAATTGCTACATTTTTATGCCTTGTAAATTTCAGTAAAACTAGATTAATATTTTATTTTATTACAAGAATTCAGTAATGAGGTGGAAAAAAAATCAGTGACTGAAATTGAATTGGTAATTTAAGATGAAAATGAAATAGAGGTGTTAAATAATGTGTGTGGTAGCCTGGGTTCAAGTCCCGTAAAGACAGAAGGAGTTTTTGTGCTTTTTCCACATCACGATCAAGTTATTCTCAGTCATTCTCATTCAAGAGGAGCTACAGTTTAGCCCTAGCTTCCTTAATGGATGTGCTAATCTGATGGACATCTGAAAGGAATGAATCAATAGAGTTAAATTAATGAATACAATAACATTTGTTTATGTATTCAGAGATATTAAATTCAAAATAAAGAATATTATGTGATATAAAGAACTTGGTAAGTAACAAAACTCATCAAAGGTTTTGTTACATGCCATAATGCAATTTGTTATTTGCAGTGGTACGAATGGCTTACTTCTCTGGCTTTAATGTCAAAATTTTGAATTGCTTTATGATAGTTTGGCACATTTTAAATACCCTTTTCAGTTGAAGGCACAGGGGAAGAATAATCGGAGTTCGGTTTTGGTCAATTTAAACTAATAGTGCTATGTAATGGAACCTCAAGAAAGGCTTTATCAGACATTTAAGCATTAGGAACTTTATTTAGTGGTTTTTGGACCGGCCCCTTGGGTGGTACAATAAAACCAACATATGTTGGAAATGTGTTGGTTAACAATAAAACCAACTTATGTTGGAAATGTGTTGGTTAGCAGCACATTTTCAATATAATATGTGGCCCATTGCAAGAGGGTTGGCCATCACTGGTCTAGACCTGTAACTACATAATTGGTGGAATACACGAAGCATGCTTTAGCTCTAATATTACCTGGCATAAGTCATATGGCATACTGCACATACCTAAAATTAAAGCAGAATTAATGCTCTACATTAGTAATAATAGGATAACTAACGTAAGTGCTGACAGCATCCTTACTCTTGCTCAGACAGTGCTATAGCTACCAACTGTCCAAAGTTATGATGGAGAGTCTTTTTTTTTTTTTTTTTTTTTTTTTTTACTCAATTTTATTTCTTCTCCACCTTGCAATCTATATAATGTATTTGGATGTCAAACCCTACTTAAATGAAAACCAAAACTAAATTATCATAAATCATTCAACAGGTGATTTTAGTAGACACTAGTGAGGTACACCAAAGATGGTGAAACGAACACTCATTAAACATATAAAAGTTAAGTTCAGTAATCAGAGGATTTGCTGTGTACTAGAAAGAAGAGTTTCATAGTAAGATAAACAATTACTCTAAGTTCTTACCTGTAAATTGCATCCTCTTAAATCGATAAATTGTCGTGAGAGCATTCCTTGATCCATTAATTAAAGAGTATAAATTGTTCAGTAAGTGGCCATTGAGCTCTCAGTGGATCACAGGTTTTGGATATCTAAATATTTTTTGGCTTGTTTTAAGTTTGGCAGCAAGAAACAAAATATTTCAGCTGACAACATAATTAGCTTTAGTCTCATGCAAAGAATTTTTGTTGATTTGCAATCATGTGCATTCTCTAAACTCATTGCTCTTTTTCAAAATATTACTTATAGCTGTGGTTGCCACTGTTATATTAACTTAACTACCTTAAATTTTACTCTAATATGTTCCACTTCAGCATGTCTAGTCTAACTGTGTCAAAGCCTTTAGCATTGAAGTTCATTATACAAGATTAATGTTACTAATTCTGTTTAATGTTAAGGTCACCTAACTCTTAAGCTCACTTTCCTATCTGTCCATATGGAATGCTTTTAATTCTAAGAATGTTCATTGCTGGAAATGGGTATCAGTCATTTCAGTAAACATATAATGAATTATAGTTAAAAACTGCAAGTGAAAGAAATACACGTCCATACCCAAAAATAAGTTAGTCTACATATAATCCAGCATAACTGCACTGGATTATATACAGACTACAGTAAATAACCAAAAATTCAAGGCGTCAAGGTGATAGCATTATAATCCATATTGAAACTAATTATTAATTGTAGATCATTCCTTGCACGGATTAATTATAAATATAGCTAAATTATGTACTATAAAAATTATGTACTTTAACATGGAAGTAGCAGTGTTTATATTTGACACACCTTGTATATATTTGCAATCCTAAGTTGTGTAAACTATGTATGTTTTTAGAGAACTTGGTGTCTTAGTCGCTACTATAATTCTACCCATTACTGACTTTATATATCTATCATAAAATATTTGTCATTATTGTAAAAAAAAAAAATTCTTTTTAGCTGGATAATTATGAAATCAGAAAGGGAAAATTCATAGGAGTGACGGTATCGATAAATAACCACCGGCTGTTTGTTGGAAATATACCAAAAAATAGAGGAAAAGATGAATTATTTGAAGAATTTTCCAAACATGCACGTAAGTGAACTGATAAATAGTTTCGATGATTTATGTTTACCTTAAATGCATTATTAAATAATCTACTAAAATTGTTTTAATTTTCTCATAATCAGTCTTGTAGGAGTAAATGACATTTTGCTATTTATTTCCATCGTTCGTGTTTCTGGAATTGTCAAATGGGATCAGAGGAGTTTATAGAGGGGATTTGAATGCACATAATAGGGATTTCCTCCCTATTATGTGCATTCAAATGTGCATTATTCTGTGTTATATGCTATCTACTTGGTTATAGTTATAAAGACATTTAATTGAAATAATAAATGAAAAGCATAGATAAACAAGCATTTTTCATTTCCAGTCCTACTTTTGCAGCTAGTAAGAAAAGCCACATGAGCAGGCACATTGTTGCATTGCTTGCAACTTATTTCAACTGGCAAATGTTATAATTCTATTTATTGTACATGGAAACCTTAATCATTCTGTTAAGCAGAACAGAATATTGTAAATACAACAATATATACCTGCCAATTACCTAGATTTAGGGTGTAGTGTGACTCTTTGACTCTCTGTTTTTCTGAAAAAAAAAAAAAAAAAAAATAGTTTTTCTCTGTCTTTTAGAACAAATGATAGTAAAATCTCAAGTTTTGCTGTTAAGTTCAGAATAATTTAAAAGAAATTTATAGATTTCCACTTATTTTTGTTAGCAAATTGGCAGTCAGGTGGGCTCATCAGAATTACACAAACAATGCAGAATTCAGTATTGTTCTCTGTTATATGTGAACACAACAGTACATTTTACTTTTTTTTTCTTCTGTGTGTGTGTTGCACAGGTAATTAACATTGTCCTTCGATGAGATGCCAGAGAAATACAGCGTAAAATTTCATGTGATATACAGGTGGTTCTCGACTTCACCAGTTAATTCATTCCTAGCACGTGCTCGTAAAGTGGAAATTTATTCTCCATATACATAGGGTTAAAAATATAGGGGTTGCGTTATCAACAATGAAATTAGTTAGCTAATTAGTTTATGTTTAAACAATGATTGATTTATCGAAATAAAAGAAAACGCATCCTGTAAAATCAAGCAACTTATAATAATAAAGAAATATTTACGACTTACAAATATTAAAGAATGTTTATTCTTCATCATTATCGACTAAATGCACACTCGTTGATCACTCATTATTGGCTCAGCACTCGTTGGTTTGTTGCACAAGGAGTCGTCTTCTTCAGAAATGCTTCAAGAGGCATTTATTTCCAAGATAATCTTCTCTTTCACAATTGCATGCATAAGCATTTTTTAACGGCACACAAATTTCAGCTAACACAATTCACGCGGAGTAACAAGTTTACGAAGCTTAAAAAAACAGGAATGAAGAGAAGAATCTGAAAATTTATTTATGTTTTTTTATACGATTGAAGATTTCAGTGAAGGGGAAACACGTTTCACCAATGTAAAAAAAAAAAAAAAAAACCACACAATTCCAGCTATCGGTTTTTTTGCAAATGCAATCGCATCGAGTTTACTACCCATTTATAATTGCTTGTAGTAACAGAAAAGCCCAATAAACTGGAAAGTGCAAATTGTTTTTATTGTTTTATGGTCGTGACCTCCAAAATGTGCTTTAGAAAAATATCACAAAGGTGTTTAAAATTGGTTCTTATAATGGAACATATGATAACGATGAAAGTGCAATGCATTTTAATGATTTGAATTGGTAACTAATACAATTTACAAACCACGCTCATGACCTTTTATATGGCCTTAAGGTCACGCTTGTGACCTTAAAAATGACATTTTAGAAAGATAAATATCTTAGTTATACAGCGAAAATTTCAGCATCTTAGATCTTGAAACGAATTACCAAAAAACAATGTGTTATTGGGTTCACATTATAATATTTTCACGATACGATGGTGTCTGTGGAACAGATTAATATTGTAAAGCTGGGTACGCTATATTGTATAGCTACGCACTTGGTTTGGAATGCGGTATTCATATTTTGAAATTAATGTTCATATTTTCGGTTTTGTTGATACTTGATAAAAAAGTAAAAAGTAAGCTGCAACCGTTATCAACCCACTGCAGGATGGAAGCTTCCTCAACAATTCATGTTGAGGGAAATGGACCATAATCTGCCATGCTGGTCCAGTGCAGGTTGGCAGATCGACCGTATTTAGCAGTCAGGGACTTGAACCCCAGTCTACTCAAAGAGCGTGTGCTACTGCACTCTCACTCCTGACCTCTCGGCTACGGAGGCCTGTTGATACTTGGGGGGGGGGACTCGGGAACTCGTAAAGCGAAAACTGCCTATATATATGTAAGATTTTACACATTTTTTGTGTGCTATAGGTAGATGTAACTTTTCAGTTTCAAGTGCTTCATAATCAGCCATTTTGCAACCAAATATGTACAAGGACAACATGCACTGTGTAGAAAGAAATCCATATAGATGTAACGTTTCACATGGACAATGATACTAAAGTATAATGTAAACTTGAAAGCATAATATGTATTATTGAATTTAGGTATATATTAGCTTAGTGTAGTATTGTCAAATTAAATTATTTAAATTTAAATGGAAATCATGCCCCAGACTAGAGCAGGCAAGCTATGAGCTCAAAATATTGGAAGTGCTGTGGCTTGCTTGAAGGTGAACTGAAGGGGGTAATTCTCCTACAAACCATGGTTTAACAAAATATGCTACTTGTGCAATGTTTGCAGTTATTTTTGGAACCGGACATGATACAGCCAAGGGGATATCTTTGTCTGTGTGTACAGTGTAGAGAGTGTAAAGAATTAGGTGCAAACTCAGTGTTCTGAGGGCATTTATGAGTACTTGAAGAGAAAAGTGACCCTCAAAGTAATTAAAATGGGGCCCCCATCATTCAGCCCCATATCTCAGCTGCCCACTCAATGCCAGAACTCACACATGTACATCAAGCAACACAGCAGCAATCCCCAATCAGAATGCACTGGTCTCACAGGAGGTACCTGTTATCAGTGACAGAAAATATTTTGTGCAAATGTCTCCACAATTCACAAAAGGTGGATCAAAGGATGATGTGAGTAATTACAGACCTCTATGCTTGATTTTTCTTCTAGGGAAAATAATGGTGTCATGATTAAAAAATTACCGGAGGACACCATGTGGACAAAAATGCAGTTATATGGAAATCACATCATGGATTAGGTTTGTTAAGGGGTGATTTGTCTGATCACTATGCTTGGATACTATGATGCAGTAACAAAGGAACTCAATGCAAAAAATAAAGTGTTGGTGTCATATTCTTTTCAGAAAAGCTTTTAATACTGTTCCACATAAGACTGCTGTACAAATCAGAGCAGTCTGACATTAGGAACAAGATGCTGCTTCGAAAAAAGGAATGGTTGAGTGGGAGAAAACAGTGGTTATCAGTGGGCATTACTGTACTTGGACTAATATTATTAGTGAAGTCTCCAGTTCAGTGCTGGGCCACCAACAGTAGTTTTCAATATTTATTAATGATATTGATATCAAGCGTAACATCAAAATTTTCAGATGATACAAAGGTTGGTATGGTAGTTACTGACAATAATCAGGATTTCCTACTGTAACATGATCTAGAAATATTAGGCAGAAGTGGCGGTTGAGGGTTAATGTTAACGAATGCAACATACTGCATATAAGTTGCAGTTTAATTTGTCACACTCAAGGCGGTAGATAACTAATAATTGTGCAGTTGGACACAAAGGCCCCTGATCAGTGTGCAGACTGGCTGTTAGGCCAGCCCACGGGATTTTGTCAATTTATATAAAAGAATTTTGCCAGGAGAGATAGGGAATTGATTACCCTGTTGTATAAGGCAATTATGAGGACACAGTTTGAGTACTGCATAGACGTCTGAAAGCCTCATTTTAGTAAGGATATGAATCAGTTGGAATGAGCCTAGAGAAGTGCAATGGTATTTGTAAGGGAAAGAAAAGGGCATCTTACCAAAAAGACCTCAATTCATCAGATGGCAGCATCTGAAAATCGGGCATCTGCATGATCTGATTGAGGTGTTTTGAATGGATTGATTAAGGTAAGTGTTGACGGCACTCTTACTCTGATAACACACACACACACACACACACACACACACACACACACACACACACACACACACACACACACAAGAGTGCATAAATTTAAATTTAGTCAGAATGGTTGCATGACAGATGTGCAGGAATTTACCTCATCCAGAAGTTAGATAATTTTTGGACAAATTTGCACCTGCTTCAACAAACTGCCTGCTTCAACAGATTTTGTTGAAGCAGGCAGTTTGAATAAATTTAAGTTGGAATTAAACATTATTGGAGACAGATGGCAAGAGGTGATATGGGAATTATTTCTTTCCCATATTAAAACTGCATGTAGTTTTAATATGCAGTTTTTATTGTTCATGAAACCCAAACCTTCATTGAAACTATTCATTGAAGATTTTGGTTTCATGTTCAGACCCAAATCTTCAGTGATATTATTAAAACTATGTTTGCTATCTATGTCAGCAAATGCCATAGTTTTGACCTTTCAATGTGTTTATTTGTAAGTAATTTTTAAGAAATGGTCCTGGATTTAGACCCAAGAGACTACATTCTTTAAAGTGAATGACTAAGCTTAAGCATTATATCTCTTTACAGATAACTATAAAACTTCATTGTAGTTAACTATATAGATATTGATCAGTGTTCATTAAATTTACATAGTAAAAGAGAGTGGTTAACACCATTGTCACATTGGTGTAAAAATAACATCTGTGAGATAATATGATACTATGACTAGTGAGATGCAAAGCGAGATATATTTTGTTATTCTGCCATGATAGTAGATAAGGATATTTCTTAATTACAGCAGTTATTCATACAATAATAATGAAATAAACGAAACAATAATTAAAAAATGAATAAATAATTTAAAAAATCTCCAGTGGATATGAATCGAATAACCATTCATGGTCCTTTCCAGCTTTTTGACAAACTGAATAAATATTTTGCTTCTTCATTCATGTAAAGTTTGTATGGAATGGAACAAGAAGTATGGGTTCTTTTCAAAAAATATCTGGATTATGCATATTGTTCAAGTTTGATACAACAGATCGCATTGTGACAAAAAAAAAATAACGTATTTAGAAATACCCAATCCTTAAGTACGTACAGTAGGCTGTTAACTTGCCTACAGTGGCCTGTTATCAGCTAAAAGAGCATATTGTGATTCTGCAGTGTACTGTACACAGGTTTTCAACCGCTAGTATTGTTTTTGGTAGGTAGTATGTGAAAGTTGATCTGCAATCTGGATGGACCCCCATTGCCACAAATAATCAAATAATGACATTTTCTCAGGGGTTAACTTTGGTGTGAAATGACTGAAGATTAATATTTGTAAAATCACCGAAGAAACTTCTGTATCTATCAGATCATACCATTGCATTTTAACAAGAACTTTGAACAGGAGCTCTGGTCTGCAGAGTTTGTGCTGCACCTGTTAACAGAGAATAAAGGGAACTCTGGCAGCATGGTGTTTTCAATTTGTTTGAATGTTGGAGAGACATTTTCAAAATATATTTTAAATGGTCTACACCTATCAAAAGTTATCTTAAAACTATACAGTATCCATTGCAATGAAATCCCACCCACCTAAAAAGAGTATGTTTAAGAAAGTGCAGAACACAAGAAAGGCTATAATGCTTCTTTTTTTTATTATTATTATCATCATCATCATCATCATCATCATTATTATTATTATTATACTGACAGTGTTGTTCAGATTACTGTAATTAATTACATTGTCCAGCTTTCTGTCATTGGCAAACTTAGACAGTAAACTTTGAGGGACATTTGAAAAGTTTCTGGCTCGAGGAGTATAAAGGTTTCATTTTAGTAGTCTGATAACTATATTACTCTTCAGCATAGTCCTCTATGGACTCAGTACACGTTTGCTATTGATGCTGCAATGCATTGATTCCAGCGGTGAAGAAACGTTTCTCTTGGACCTCTAGGAATGCATCAGCTGTAGTAGTGATGTTATCAGTGAGAGAATGGATGCTAACCAGGTATTCAAGTTCAATGTTGCTAGATACAGTTAATATGGTGGAGGATTTAGGATTTTAAAGCCATACTAATGCATTGAAGCCATGGCAATGACAGACTTGTCAGCAGCTCTGTCGTCCTGGTGCAACAATATTGCTTTGCTGAGTTTTCCTCAGCATTTGTCTTAAATGTTTTGATGCAAATGCCTCAATGTCTGTGTAGTATGCCCCTATGCCCGTCTGACTGTCTGTGAAGTGTAATACACTAGGATCACTCCATCAGTGTCCCATAAAATCAGTGCCATCACCTTGTAAATGGAAAAAATCAACCTGGCTTTGCTCCTTTGTCTGGCTGAAAGGGATGGACCTACCTCTCAACTGTGGTCACGAACCTTACAAGGGAATTTACTGAATCTGCTTGAAAATAATACAAATGTTCATTTGACTTGACAATGACAACTTCTTGTATGCTTCTGATCTGCTGTGAACAAATTTGAGACCAATTGTAGTCACCTTTACAAAAGCAAATCCCTTCCCTTTACCCTCAGTGGTAGCTACACATCCTTAAGTAAATTCAATATCAGTACACTGTGATCACTGCCACCTATTGGTTCTTTTATTTGCAGATTCTTAAAGCATGAATTGTCACCACTGATAATCAGATCAAATGGGAAAAAAACTTGCTCTCTCTTGTTGCTTCTCTAATATGCTGCTGTATAAAAAAGTCATCCAATAAATCTACAAAAGTCTTGCTAGTATGCGAGTGACTAACCCACAAATTCCAGTCAATATTTGGAAATTTAAAATTGCCCATTATAAGACATGATTTACTGGCCCGCTCTGTTTCTCTGTTCATCGTGCTCGTCAGACTGATTAGGCCTATAACACACTCCTCTCATTTTTGCTTTTCCAGTGTTTTGTCAAACCAAACTCGCTCAACGTTGCACTGCCTTAGATTTTATGTGCTTTTTAATTAAGAGCATAACCCCTCCTCTGGTGTATCATTGTACACTTCTGGTTTTTTACTGCTCTAATATTTTCTTTAAATAAACAGTAATATTGGCAAGTCTTGATTAAAGAAATACATGGATTTGGTAGAGGAAGCTGTTTGCTTTCTGGTTTCAATATTTTTAGTCAAGAATTGTATATATATATATATAGAATAAATATATAGAAAGGTAAATAAAAAGGAAAAGGTAAATATATAGAATATAGATACAAATTTACGTCGCGGCAGTTGAAAGTTGTGGCCATCAATTAGATGAATTCTAATTCATCTAATTGATGAATTAATTGAACGTAACTGCCTTTTATGTAATTAATTAAACATAACTGCCTTTAATGGCTTCCTATGCTTTACATGGGTTTTGAAATTTTGAAATGAGAACTAATATGATTCAAAATTCTGGGACTGTTTCTTACTGACAGTCTTATCTTAGGTCATGGAAATTAAAACCTCTAGCTCAGCATTACATTTGTAGAGGTAAAGAGGGCCCAGTGGCTAGTATTTAAATTATTGATAGTATTCTAGGCCCAACGATTTTAAGTCAGGTCGCTGTTAACAAGGGTTTACGTTAGCTGTAAAAGAACTGTTGAGGCATCTCTTAAATTGGTCATAAATGTAAACTGTAAAGGAGGATTCAATAAGCTTTAGGTAGCATAAGCTGTATTACCGTTTACTTTCTCATAAAGTTTATGGTTGCGGATTCTCACCATGGATGAACGGATAATGGCTAAGGGTTTAGAAGGTGCAAAGGAAATAGGTGAGATTAGGGAAAAACAATTGCATGATTTAGGTAGGTGAGATTAGGGAAAGACAATTACATGATTTAGGGGACAGAGATAGATGTATGGGTTTAGTTGAAGATATGGAAACACAGGAAAATACAGTAATTATGGAAACAAAGGACAATAAAATATTGTCGGGTGGAAAAGAGTGATTTTGATGACAATGGAAAATTGGTGAATGAGTTGCTTTCTCACAGCAGGGAATAATCAAGACATAGTGAAGGGAAGTAACGATTGCTTGTGCGAAGGATATTCGAATTACGAGGTTGTTCTAGATACAGTCTGATCAGGCAAATGGAATAATCTTGGAGAAATTAGTGGAGTTATAAATAGGGTAAGAGATATGACTGGATTTGGGGGTGACGAAGTTGATAATGGAGAATATGAATATAGTGAAATCTACATGTCTGTGGGGAGTCATGAGAAAATAACAGATTCAATAGCCACTGGAACTATGCAAAGAAGTTCTGGAAAGGGTAGGCCGAAGAACTTTAAGAATAAAACCAATAGAACATTAACTAGACTAGATACTTGGGAGGAATGCAGAAGTGAAGATTTGCAGATGACTGGTGACTTGGGAGTGGTTACTCCATTCTCTTCCATGTCGGTCTCCTGGCTGTTTTAGAGCAGTTAGGCTTCGAAATAGGTCTAATAGAGTGGCTGGCAGTTCAAGGGGCACCCCTACCTCACGGGGCACAGCTACGTCATCATGCAGTATTATACCCACAGCCTTGGAAAAGTGCCAAAGGTAAACGGGTGCAACGTTCCAAAGTAAGTACCAGTTTGAAGAATACTATGTACAATGTTCAGAAGGATCTTGACTTAGCCAAGGCAAATAGGAATTTGGAGAAGTTAATGAAATGCACACCATCTGTTTCCCTTGGTTTGTCTCCATGTGATGGAACACAGAGTATGCTAGGTCAAACGGATTTTTAGCTGGATCATGTGAGGGAACCTGTAGATTTAGCTGAGAAAATATCTTTTAAAACATTTAGTGAGCTTTCTATCTGCCCGTGCAAGGACCTGGAGGAATTTCTTTTTCAAGAGAAAAAAAGGTGTGGGTATGAGGATTGTAAATGGAGTACTTTCAAAGTGCTCTACATGATGTTGTCATTGAAAATGAATGTCTAAAGGAGAAGGTCATTGGCTTAGAGAGGGTACTAGATTTGAATGAGAAACAACTGAGAGAGCTCCAGATCAAGGAAAACTGGCTTACTAAGGAACTGTTTAATGCTTCGTTGGTGGGAGCAGAAAATAAATGCTTAAATGGTAATGTTATATCCTTGGAGGTGAAATTGGAGGAATACAAACAAAAATTTGGACTGAAAAATAAAGAAAGTGATATGATAAGAGAACTATATAGTACGGTAATCCAGCATAGAATACCTCAGAATCAGGTGAACATCAAGGGACGAGAAGAAACTAAGGACAGAAATGAAAGTTGGGTGTGCTTGTCTTCCTGATCATTGGATGGGACAGGAGGGCATGTTCTGGTAGTGAAAGCAGCTGAGGGATCAAGATTGAAAAATAGTGATGAGGTGTGCATTTAGCAGCTAAAGAGCTTAAAAGCAGCTTAAAGAAAATTAGGATAAGGAGGCTTCGGAAGATAATATTGTGTGATGTGGAAAAAATGATCAACAAGGAAGACCTGTTAGAAGACTTATACAACAGAAATTTAGTAAGTATGAATATCTCCGGGGAGGAAGTGAAGACAGATATTTGTCTGTTTTTTGTAGTAATAATGAAACAAAACAGGAAACAGTTGGGTCCTCCAGGTGTTAAGGCATATTGGGAGTCATTTGTTACTGCAGGGTAGGATTTTCATTGGCTTAATGTCGTATAAGCTCAATGACTCATTTAATTACCTTATGCTATAATTGCCAGGGATTTGGTCATACATCCAGAACATGTTACTGCAGAGACCCTATTTGCAGTCCCTGTGCAGGTATAGGACTCACCTACACATTCTGTACTCATCAGCGAGCACAGCTGATCTGTTCCAATTGTAAGGCAAAAAATCAAGCCGCAAATCATTCTGTAGGAGTAAACGGTGTCCAGAATACTTGAATGTACTAAAGTTGGTCAAAGAGCACAGCAATTTGATAATGTTAGTGGCAGATATTGATAATCACTTAATTCTTAATCAGCACAATGTAAAATCCAATAGTAACCTACAGATTACTATTGGATTACTATCTGTAGTAACCTACAGATTACTACAGATTAATGCTCAGAGATCAAGATCAGTGGCTGATGAAGTTATACTAGTGTGCAGCAGAGAGAATATTGACATAGCCTGCATACAGGAACCATACTTAGTGAAAGGTCGGCCTGCAGGATATCCACTTTCAGCATGTATACTCTGCACAGATGAACCAGACTTACAAGCTGCAATTGTAGTGTTTAATAAGGACATAGTTATCACTGTTATAAATTTATTTTACTCTTCACAGATGGTGTGCATAGGAGTGGAGTCAGATCTTACATCATTCTGTGTTGTATTTGTTGTTGTTATTTGGTTTTTAGGAGCATTAACAACTAAGGCCATATTGCTCCGGGGATATGCGGTGGTCATTTCCTGACCTTTCCGCTTCCTCTGTATTTGGTGGTCACAGGCTCAAATCCCGATCTGATCAAGAAGCGTGTGCTACACACTGCTGCTCCTGCCCATCTGGCTGCGGAGGCGCCTATGTTGTATGTATTGTCATCACTCAACAGACATTAATATCTACATCAGATACATGGAACTGGTTCAAAATCGCTTGGATAGTAATTCAGTAATATTTGCGATGGATTCTAATGCAAGATAAGCATTGCGGTTTGATAGAATTACAAATGATTGTGGCCATCAATTAGATGAATTCTTGGCTTGTTGTGGATTGCTTGCTTATATAAAACCTACCAAGCTCAGATGGTACTTTCTTCACTGTTAATGGAGAAACAAATATTTACTTGACAATCTGTAACGTGAGGGCAGCTGGTATCGTGGACGATTGCCGATTAAGAGCAGATTGGATCTGCTCTGATCATAGGGCCATTGTATTTTCTGTCAGGGACTTGGCAAAATTAGTTCCATCTCATGAACAGTTACGACGATTTGCTATCAAAAATGCACAGTGGAGTAGGTTTGACGAACATATTCATGTCCAACTTGGGAATCTCGGCATTGTCAGATGTCTGGAGAGAATGCAGTGGACTTACTTCAGCATTCTCTCTTTGAGGCTTCCAGCACATCTATGAAGCAAAAGAACTGTAATAGGATTCTAGTTAAATGGTGGTCTGATGAGTTCAGTCAACTTTGGAAGCAGTTCCATAAAGTGTCGAAAAGGTACCAAAGAAATTGGTGTAACAGTGGGGAGGAGGAAGCTAATGTACTTAAAGTAGAGTATCAGAGGATACGGAGTGCATGCGTGTGTATAATATCTAAATCAAAATTAACTGCCTGGAGAACATTGTTTAGAACAGTGGGCAATGAGAACCCATGGGGAATTGTATATAAGCTATGTACTGGCAAGACTAAAATATATAATGGAGATACGGCATACTCTGTTGGTGGTGTTGACGAAGAAAGTCTGCAATTTTGGATCATCTGATTGGAGATACTATCTCTGAGCAAGCTGATGAGGAACAGATGTTGGTGAAAAGGCTTAATCATGCTTACTCTGGGCTACATGATGAGGATCCCTTTAGCCTGATTGAACTCTGTGTTGCAGTACAGTGCATAAGGAACAAAAGTGCCCAGGGATGGACATTCTCACTGAAGGAGAGGTCATTAAAGGCTCATTGGCTGATACCAGGGATCCTTCTTGAAGTCTTTAATAGCTGCCTGCATGATGGGGTCTTTCCATCACCATGGAAGGATGCCTTAATAAAGCTGATACTGAAAGGACTATCTAGGCCAAAGAATGATCCACGATCTTATCGACCTATTGCCCTCCTCCCTCGATTAGGAAAGGTGTTTGAAAGAATGTTGGCGAGACAGATTACTGATTATACTGAAAAAAAAAAAACTTGCACTGGTCTGGCAGACAATATAGGTTTACTCCAGTTCGTGGAACAGAAGATGTGCTTTGGGCATTGCAAAACTATATATTAGGCTTGATCAGTAAGTATGTCCTTGGAATCTTTATCAACTTTGAGGGAGCTTTTGACTCCATTCAATGGAGCAGCATTCTTATGATGTTGCAACTTGCAGGCTGTTCGACTAAGATCTTTAGTGTGGTAAAGGACTACTTCACGCACTGTACAGTGACTTTTAAGTTGTCTGTCGGCTCTATTGTACAAGAGGTGACCAGGGAATGCCCGCAAGGATCGGTTTTTTGGACCACTAATATGGAACCTAGTTTTAGAGGACTGGTTGCGTAGGGACTTCGAACATATAGAGATGGTGGTATATGCCGATGATCTTGTAGTGCCTATTGAAGGAAATTCATGGATGTAACTAGAAACCAGGTTACAGCAGGTTTTGCTTGAACTTAATGGTCTTTAAGGGTCATTTTTCGAGTAGAAGATCCCCAGTTATGAGAATGAATGGGTTGAGCCTAAAATCGGCAGGGCAATTAAAATATCTAGGCATTATGTTTGATAGATCTTTGACTTTCAACTCATATGTTACCAGAAAAGGTGAGGAAATTTATTTGAATGATTACTCAAATCACTAGAGTTGGCTGAGGCGCTGAACTTGCTATATGAATGTGCATTTACCCCCATGGTAACGTATGGTGCACCAATTTGGTTTGAGCGTATAAGTGGAAAAGTATTTACTAGAAAGCTCAGTTCCATTCAAAGAGTAATGCTCCTTAGGATGTGCATGGCATGCAGAACTGTGTCGACCCCAGCTTTGCAAGTTGTGACTGCAAAATTGCCTATTGATCTGCATTTTGTGTATTTTGCGTTGGCTTATTTTGTCTGCCATGGCATTCCCTGTTCTTTTCTGAATATAGAGGTGGACATCTGGGCAGTCCAGAAAGGAAAGCAAGAATCTGGGATGATTTGGTAAAAATGTGTCAAGAGCATTGGAGTGTTTGTGATAAAAGGGCAGATTACCCACAAATTTTTCCCAGATTTAAGAAATGCAGCATCTATAAAATTCAAATAGTTTGCACCAAACTTACAAGCTATGTTCTTATTGACTGGTCATGGTTTGATTAGTGAAAAGTTGCATGATTTAGGAATCACTGAAAGATCTAGTTACCATTGGTGAAAGAGAATCATGGGAACATATTATGTACAATTGTGTGGAGTATAGCGATCTAAGAATTGAATTGGTACCTTGGGTTAGTAATCTCAATCTTATGGCAGAAGGCTGCGAGAGAATTCTAGTTGATAAACAGGAGAATTTCTTGGCTTTCCAAGCCTTTGCAACTGTAATATTTCTTAGGCGGAAGACTCTTCTGCAACTGGAAGCCTTGGATTTGTAATGCGGTATTGTGTAGTGCCGAATTACCTAAAGTTTTGTGAAATTGTTCTGAAAAGCTTTGCTTTGGTAGAGGGATGAGTCTGCTATATCCACTGCAATTCCAGCTCCTTGTTCTGCTAAATTATGTGTAACTGACAGTGGGGTTGTCATTGGTTGGCTGGGACTGCTTTAATTAATAAATAATTAAATATAATTAATGTACACAGTGCCGACGGAGCTATGTGGGTGCGGAGAGCCAGAGACTGGCATCCACGTGGTGCTGGAGTGTCCATTGCACGAGCACATCAGAGCAAGGCTGGAGCAAGGGATGCTTGCTTTTATTGTTTATAATTTAAAGGAATTGATTAATGATTGTAACAGTTATAGGTACTTTTTGGAATTTACTAAAGTTACCTATGTAAGAAGTAGAGCTATGCCCAGCTGGCAGTAGCAACCTACCTCCTTGTGGTGTGGGGTGTGATAGTCCTGTCCCACTCCCGCACCAAGGCCAAATGGTCGAAATTATTGATAAATTTATTGTTTTTTGTTGGTGTTGTGTTTTTTCTTGAAATAATGTACTAGACTGGTAGAAGAAGAAATACAAATGAGAACAAAGTCAAACATGGGCGAAAACCCAGGTGGCAACTTTGGGTGGAAGCTCAATCAAATGAAAAATGTACACAGTGAAGGCACTGTGTACATTTCCTTTCTGTACAAGTAAGGTACCAAAGCCAGTGTCTACTTCAAAGGCCACTCTCCAGAAGTCAAGAAATGAAGAGTTCCTCCTACTTAGGGAATCGGAAGATGATGACACAGACAAAGAGCAGCTCAATATCAGTTCAGCAGGAACATTCAATGCAGCATTTTGACGAAATGTATGCCATACATAGAGTCTTAAATGAGATATTGATGGAATCAGGAAGGCTGATCAAAAAAAGAAATTGTCTTGCAAATTGAATCACTGGACTGCAGTGGAATATTTGATCACCAAAGTAATCCTACAGACTGAAAAAACTGAAAGGAAGGAAGGATTCAAGAGCTTGAAAAAAAACCTTGAGAGAATCCCTTTCAGACAGTCTCCTCACAACTTTGAAATCAAAGACATTTGAAGAACAAGTTCAAGCCATATAGGAGATAATCACTGAAGCAAGTGATGCAGTCACGATGAAGAGAAAACCGAAGAAAAATAACATCTCATGGGGGACAGCATACCTTACCAGAATAAGAATGCAGGTCAGATCCTCCACAAGAGATTTCCGAAGAGCAAAAAGGAACAGTAGACCCAGCGAAGATATTGAAGCACTATACAGCACATACAAGACCCACAGGAAGAATTACCATAAGGAAATATACTCCCAGAAAAAACAATCCTGGAAGAAACTAATCCGAAGAGCAAAAAGGAACAGTAGACCCAGCGAAGATATTGAAGCACTATACAGCACATACAAGACCCACAGGAAGAATTACCATAAGGAAATATACTCCCAGAAAAAACAATCCTGGAAGAAACTAATTCAAGAAAATGGCAATACAGATCCTTGGGGGCTTGTCCACAGACTGGTGACTGGCAAATTCCATCCTGGAGAAACCCACTCAACCATAAAAATTCTGGAAGAAGCTGAAACCACAACTTGGCCACAGTCAATTGACAAGATATTAGTTGAGCTAATCAAATAGGATACGACAACTAGAGAAAATACCATACAAAATAATCTAAGAATAGTCCATCTCACATACAATGCACAACCTGAAGAACCAGAAATTACTGCTATAGAGCTGGAAGAAGTAATAACCAGTATGCCTGGATAACATAGGCGGGGGGGGGGGGGGGCTTTAAAGAAACCTGGAAGATAACACCTATCTCAATCAGGATGGCATATAATGTATGCCTAAAGGAAGGGGTTTGTTTTCCTAGGAAATTGAAAGAGGCAGACCTTAAAATCTTGCTCAAAAACTAGTCCAGCCCAGTGCAAGAACCAAGCTCATGCTGACCCATTGCCCTTCTGCCAGTCATGGGCAAGGCAATGGAAAAAGTCATGTAGACCAGGATAAAACAGGTCTAGGGACTCGGAACCAGTATGGATTCACAAAGGGAAGGAGTGCAGAGGATGCAGTTGCTTAGGTCATTAAAACAAGATCCACAGCGGAAAGCCTCTGCCTCTTAGTTGATTTCAAAGGATCCTTTGACACCCCATGGTGGCAGAGTGCCTTGGAGAGAACCCAGGAGGCTGGGATATCCGAATCCCTCTATAAAATGATAAGCAGCTACTTTGAGGATGGTAATCTGATAAGTCATAAGTGGGTTTCTGCAGGATCCATACTCCTCGACATTCTGGAATATGTTTTTTGACAGCTGGCCGGCTAGAGAGAGAGAGAGTATCCCAATGTTAAATTCATTGCATGTGCTTCTAATTTGGCAATACTAATTAAAGGAAACTCTAGGGGCAACTTGGAAATGAAGACAGATCAGGTTCTACAAGACCTTGCAATCTGGATGCAAAACGACAAACTAACAGTATCAACCAAGAAAACAATTCCGATACTACTAAAAGGCTCACTAGACAGAAAGAAATGGCGCCTCCGTAGCCAGGTGGGCAGCAGCAGCACCGCGTAGCACACACGTCTTGATTAGCCCGCGGTTCGAGTCCGTCACCACCAAATATGGAGAATGCGGAAAGGTCAGGGAATAACCATCGCATATCCCGGAGCAATATGGCCTTAGTTGCTAATGCTCCTAAAAAAAAAAAAAAAAAACCAAACCAACTAGACAGAAATAAACCTCCCCTCATAAATAAAATGTAATGAAAAAAATAAATAAATAAAGAATAAAATACATAACCAAGTGCAATTACCTCTGTTATTATAGACAACAAACTCTCCGTTGCTCATCACGGCAGACATCTAAGAGAATATTAAAATAGTACTCCAGACTAATTATCAGAATAGCAAAGAAGGAATAGGGTTTAAAACTTAGAACCCTGAATCTGTACTATCATGTAGTCTTTCTACCAATAATGACCTATGTTGCTGGGGCATAGGGGTAGAGGGCTAACAAGTATACCATCATCGAACAGCTTAACCAGGCACAAAAGGCCATAGTGCTAGTAATATCAAGAGGCTGCAGAACAGTATCTACCCTAGCCCTGTAGGTCCTAAAGGGAAAACTTGCTATTCAGTTGGAGATCATGCATCACTATCTAAAATACAGATACAAGATAGCCTTTCCAACTGTGATATCAGATATTAATTTGGACACCACAACACCTTTAGCATTGACATATGATGCAAGAAAGCAAGCTTATGCAGCATCAGCCAAAAAAAAAAAAAAAAAAAAGCCTCCTATTTCACCCCTCCATTAGTTCCAAATGCCTGTACAGCTCAGCTTTAAATTTATTTAGGCTATAAGCTTCTACAACAAAAGTTGAAAGTCTGTTCCACCAATCAACTACCCGCTGGCTAAAGGCAAATTTCCACACATCTATTGTACAACTATATTTCCTCAGTTTGGAACTGTGCCCCTTCATGTTGTTAGTCTGAGAAAGAGGAAGAATCCCATCAGCATTCAGCTTGCTCAACCCACTCAAGGCCTTATAAACCTCAATCAGATCACCTTGCAGGTGCCTACTCTCCAGGCACTGCAATGTGCAGAACTTAAGCCTTTCATGGTAAAAGCACTCCTTTGCTCCCCTCACCAATCTTGTTGCCCTTCTTTGTACTCATTCTAGCAAATCTACATTCTTCCTAAAACGAGGTCTCCAGACCTGTACACAGTACCCCAGGTGTGGCCTGACCAGTGCCTTGTATAACAGGATAATCACCTCCCTGTCCCTGCTAGCAAAATTCCTATATATCATTGATAAGACTCCATGACCTGCCCTGGCAACCCCTCTGCACTGCTCAGCAAACTTCATAATTGACTGCACAATTACCCCAAGGTCTTTTTCACTTTCCACTTCCCTGAGTGTAGTTCCACACACTTGGTACATTTCTAGTAGTAGTAGTAGTGGCACGTGATGCAAGAAAGCAAGTGTATGAGCTTATGCAGATCAGCAAAAAAAAAATAATAAAAAAATAAATAATAATCACACCATTCTATAATACACACCTACTCTCATTTTTCTTTTCCCAGTGCTAATTTCACACCAAACAGACTCAATACTGCATTGTCCACCAAAATCAATTGGATGCACTTCCTTAGATTTTGTGTTTCTTAACTAACAGCATTACCCCTCCTCCCTTCCTATCCTTCCTGTACACATTGTACTCCCCAAATTCCAATTCTGCACTGCTTATATCTGTGTGACACCACGTCTCTGATATCCCAACAATATCTGCCTTTGATGTCTTGACTAGCACTTCAAGCTGATCACATTTATTAACTATACTCCTAGCATTGGTGTACATACAAGTATACATGCACCTGTTCCTACTCTTAGTAACCCTAACACAGCCCATGTATTTACTTGTTCCTCTATGACTCCCAGCAGTCCTGAAAAGCTTCATTACGTTGCTTTTCAGGCTACTGCTCATTCTAATAGAAGCAGTGCAAGGATCACTTTTGCCTCTGCCTGCACTCACTGTTAACCTTTTAGTCTGTGTATCCCCCCCAAGCTAGCAGTTTCTGACCCACCCAACACAGCCTCGATAGCATTAGCAAACACTCTTGCACCACTTCTATTTAAGTGTATCCGATCCCTGTAGAAATAGTCTCTCCTGCCAACAAGCACAGACCAGGCTGAAAAAAATTCTACCCTTTGAGCCTACCCTTGCACAATCTCTTCAGGGCTGCATTGATCGACGAGGCTCTAATCACATACTCCCTCCTATTGTGTCTGGGCAGCATTTCAGACACTTTCACATTCAACCTTAACTCGCAAATTTTTTTCAACTTTGACCTGTACTTGTTGAGTAAATCTGCAGATCTCTTACTTTTAATGTCATTAGTTTCAACATGTATAACAACATCACCTTTTGTGCCCTTTTAAAAGATGATATCTGCTCTACAACGTCATCAACTTTTGCCCCTGGCAGACATACCCTGGTCCTTTTCCACCTATCCTTCTTGCATAGTATATGCCCCATCTCCCTGACAGTAGAGTCACCACCAATAAATAGTTCCTGTGGGACCAGCACATTCTGTCTTGGAGATTGCCTCTGTTTTGCCTGATGCACAGGTCATTGAGCTGGGCAACTGAGAGCTTGATGGGTCTCTCATATTAATTTCTTCGAGGTCATTTACTCTACACCTCAATCTCTCATAGACGCCAATCAGAACTCTGAGTTGGCACCTAATTTCTTGTGCACTCTAGACACCGAGCACACACACAAAATCATCCTCCTTGCCTAGATCATGTCCTGTTTTAGATAGGTCGGCAAACATTTCAATTTCACACATTCTTTGAGACTTATGCATTGGACAATTGTCCCCTTAGTTTCTCCTCCGAGTCACAGCACTCTCACTAATCTGTGATCTTTGCTTCGCAGCTCTAGTCTGGGTCATGAAGCCGACCGGGCTAGCCGAGTGGGTAAAGTACCTGCCCGGCAACCCAAAGGTCGCGGGTTCGATTCCCGCCTCGGGCTTGGATCAAAGTACTGCAAAAACCTTGGGAGGTGCAATATGGCCACAGAAGCCGATGCGCCAATAACTACCAAATCTGGGTCATGATTTCCATTTAAATACAATTTCATTAACAATGAATTGTAATAAGATTAATATTATTTTTGATTAATTGATAATACTATAATAAGCTAACATATTCCTAATACAGTGCTTCGTATTACGCTATCTAGTTTTACTTTATACCTTACACTATCAGTTCAAGATATATATATATACACATATATATATAGCAGGATTAATTCTCTTAGGGGCCCTGAAATTATTCGCACGCTATTTCTTATTGACTACAATATGGCGGCTAGTCCAATAATATTGGCACCAACTCCAGGAGTCATAATTCCAAAAATTGCTGGTTAAATTCAAAATAAGATAAATTTAATAATAACAACAATAATAATAAGATAATAAATTAAAAACAGGAACTGCAGAGAATTAGGTACAGACTTACTGCCATAGAGCTGGCAGGCCAGCTGGGAGACCACCCCATTAGGACAGGCATAGTACAAGAATATCCCAAATCATATTGTGCCAGTGGTTTTCATTCAGTCTCCAGGCCACCTTCCTGCTGACTTTGCATGGAAGCCTAAATGAGAGGCTACACAAATTGGGAATAGCAGAGATCCCAAACTGCACTACTGCCTGCATATATAGATTACAGATACCAACCGGATCTACAAGCAGGAACCTTGCAGCCAGGAATGGAACTAGAACTAGTGCAGAAGGGAGAACTATAATGCATTCTGCAACTTTGCGGTCAAGCTTTTAAGAGGCGAACCACAATAATATCACCTAGGATACACTGAAGAAAATAAAATAACATGACAACACCGGATTTCACTTACCAAAACTGACAATCTATTCCAAACCAGACAATCTTCCCCAGATAGGAAACTAAAGGTTGGAAAGAACAACCTCAACTAAAAAAAAACATCCCCGACTTGACTACACAACCAATATGACTAGCTGATCCCGCTATGCAGGGTGGGATCAATGGTGGCCTCATCTTGATGCAGGATTGCATCATCACGACTTTAACCTTGTAGCAGGATGAGATACCCATTTCTGACTCTGAGGGCCCACTCAGTGTGAGATTGCACTGTCCTGTCTTCCATTCTTCCCCTACTAACTTCCTTCGTTTGGGAGAACCTACTACTTATACCCCCCATCGTTACTCTTAGCTTTCCCCCTTACACCCATACTTCTCCCACTATTCCCTCTCAGAGCCAGTCTCTGGCAGACCTAGTATAACGTATACAACCTGGCATGCTTCCATGTGACAAAGGATGGCAGGGAGGGAGCAGCTGAACAGGTGTTGGATGCTCCATGCCTGTTAAGACACCAGTCACACAGCACACCAACAGAACACATCACAACTCTTACACATGTATGACCGGGCATGGCAAAAGCCTCATCATAGATGCACTTAAGTGGTTAATGGGGGAAACCTGTGGGCCGCAACACCAACACATTTGACATTTATCAAATGTGTTGAGTGCCAAAACTACAGAACAGTGCTACTCAAAATGTGGTCCATTGACCAGCACTGGTACGTAAACTGTTTGTTACCAGTCCGTGACGAATTGAAAGTTGGTTGCAGACATTAATGGTCCCCAACAATTCGTCCATTACGGTCCGTGAAATTTGTATTTTACAAAAGTATCAGTCTGAGACGGATTGGTAATAAAAGAAACTGGTCCCTCACCAGAGATTCTCGGCATCGTGGATTTGCTGAGTTTTGATTACTTGTTTAGAACTGTTATAACTTTTAATAGTAATTACTGTGATTTAGTTGATATTTAAATGCAGTTTCAAGGTAGAAATGTTATCATTTGCTGTGTGTTATTGACACACAGTGTGCCAATTAAATAACAATACTGATGCTGCTACGAAAAAAAAAAAAAAAAAGAATAACATTAAAGGCAAAGTAAGGTTATATATTTTCGAAGTAATCATCTTCGATGTGTACACACAGTTTGCATTAGCATTAGCATTAGCATTAGTAGAGGCATTTGATGCAAGAAAGCAAGCTTATGCAGCATCAGCCAAAAAAAAAAAAAAAAAAAAAAAAAAAAAAAAGTAACATAAATAAATAAAAATAACCACTTCCACTTCACCCCTCTGTTCGTTCGAAATACCTGTCCAGCTGAGCCTTAAACTTATTTAGGCTATCAACTTCCACGACAAGGGATGGAAGTCTGTTCCACCCACCAACCACCCGCTGGCTAAAGGCAAATTTCCGCACATCTATCCTACATCTGTCTTTCCTCAATTTGAATTTATGCCCTCTCAGGTGATTTTTCTGAGCTAGAGGAAGAATCCCATCAGCATTGAGCATGCTCAAACCATTCAAGGCTTTGTACACCTCTATCAGATCACCCCGCTGGTGCCTAGTTTCCAGACACTGTAATTTGCAAAACTTAAGCCTTTCTTCGTAAGAGAACCCCTTTGTCCCATTCACCAATCTAGTTGCCCTTCTCTGTACTCGTTCCAGCAGCTCTACATCCTTCCTGAAATGAGGCCTCCAGGCCTGTATACAGTACTCTAGGTGTGGCCTGACCATTGCCTTATACAAGGGAATAATCACCTCCTTATCCCTGCTAGAAAAATTCCTATATATCATTGACAATACACCATGAGCTACTCTTGCAGCTCGTCTGCACTGCTCAGAGAACTTCATATCTGCCTGCACCACCACCCCTAGGTCCCTTTCATTCTCTACCACTGTCAGTGTAGTACCACAGAGTTGATACGTTGCTCTGGGGTTGCTGTTTCCCATATGTAGTACTTTACATTTGTCAATGTTAAACTTCATTTGCCACCTCGAAGCCCATCTGCTCAACCTTTCCAAATCCTGTTGCAGCAGCATAGTGTCAGTAGTGTCCTTGACAACCCTGCCAACCTTCGTATCGTCTGCAAACTTGGACATTAAGCCTGATATACCATCATCAATATCATTTATAAATACAGAAAACAATAAAGGCCCCAATACTGAACCCTGAGGGACTCCACTAATAACATTAGTCCACGATGAGCAGTGTCCATTGATTACCACTCTCTGTCTTCTCCCCCTCAACCACCCCTTTATCCATAGCACCAACTTGCCTCCAATGCCACACTGCTCCAATTTGTGCAGCAGTCTTCCATGTGCAACAGTATCAAAAGCCTTTCTAAGATCCAAGTATATAATATCAAAGTTATTCCCTGCATCCAGTTCTTTTGTGACTGCATCATAGTATCCAATCAAATTGGTCAGGCAAGACTTCCCCTTAACAAAACCATGCTGTGTCCTAGCTATAACTGAAGTCTTGTCTAGATGATCCTGCAGTGCTTCTTTCACCAGTGCCTCCATTAATTTTCCGGGAACAGAAGTTAAACTCACAGGTCTATAATTACTTGTGTCAGCCTTTGATCCCCCTTTGTGAATTGGGGTCACATTTGCACATCTCCAGTCAATGGGTACCTCCCCTGAGTCCAAGGAAGCTCTCATAATTATGGCTAAGGGTTTGCTTACCTCCTTTGCTGCCTCCTTTAATATAACTGGATAGATCCCATCCACCCCAGGTGCCTTTCTTGTGTTTATCTTCAACAATTTCTCCTCCACTTTGCTCTCAGTTATTACAAGATTCTCTAGCTTACTGCTAGAGTTGAATACACCTCTGGCATTCCCCTCGCTGAATAACTCCTCATGTGTGAATGTCGATGCAAAATATTCATTTAGTTTGTTAGCTACCCGAGCAGGGTCATCAACAGTTGACCCATCGATCTCAAGTGGACCAATCTGATTCATCCCCTTCCTTCTAGAGTTTACATAAGTAAAGAACTCTTTGCTGTTTTTCTTCGCATCCCTTGCCAAGGATCTCTCGTAATCTGCCTTCGCCTGCCTAACCTCCTTTGTAACTTGGTTACAGATCAACTTGTATCTATCATAGGCGTCCGTGTCACGTGTTAATTTGTATGTATCCCATGCATTTTTCTTCTCTGCCATATGCCTCATTAGTTCATCTGACAACCATTTAGGCCTAAACCTTGAACAATATTTCTTAGTTGGTATGTAAAGCCTAGTAGCTTCCACGATAAGTTCTTTGAATGCTTCCCATTTTGAATTTGCTGTTGGCAATATCATCAGTTGATCCCACTGTATAGAATTTAAATACTGTCTCAGTCCATTGTAGTCGCCTTTACGAAAGCAATACCCCTTCCCTTTACCCCTAATGGTAGTTACCTCTTTGAGTAACTCCCACTTCAGCACACTGTGATCACTGCCACCAAGTGGTTCATTTATCTGCAGATTCTTAATGCATGAAGAATCACTACTGATAATCAAATCAAGAGTATTACTCCCTCTAGTTGCCTCCCGAACATGCTGATGTAGAAAACAATCATCCAATAAATCCACAAAAGCCTTGCTACTGTGTGAGTGACCAGCCCCCAAATTCCAGTCAATATCTGGGAAATTAAAATCCCCCATTATAAGACTCTCTGATTTACTGGCCCACTCTATTTCTCCGAACAGTTTCTTATTATACTCATCAGAGTCATTAGGCCTATAGCACACTCCTACTCTCAATTTTGATCTCCCAATGCTTATGTCACACCAAACTGACTCGACACTGCACTGTCCAGCGATGTCGACTGGCTTCACTTCCTTGGATTTTATGTGTTTTTTAACTAATAGCATAACCCCTCCTCCCTTCCTATCCTGTCTATCCTTTCTGTAGACATTGTACTCCCCAAATTCCAGTTCTGCATTTCTTATATCTGTGTGACACCACGTCTCTGAAATCCCCACAATATCTGCCTTTGATGTTTTGAGCAATACCTCAAATTCATCAAATTTATTTACTAAACTCCTAGCATTGGTGTACACACAAGTATACATGCACCTGTTCTTTTTCTTAGCTACCCTAACACAACCCATGTGTTTACTTGTACCCCAATGATTCCCAGCAGTCTCTGAAATATCCTGCATCTTATTTTCCAGGCTGCGGCTCATTCCAATAGAAGCAGTGCAAGAATCACTTTCACCTCTGCCAGTGGCTACTGTTAATCTATTAGTCCTTGTATCCCCCCAATCTAGCAGTTTTCCGACCCACCTAACATTGCCTCGATAGCATCAGCAAACATTCTTGCACCCTTTCTATTTAAGTGTATCCCATCCCTGTAGAAGCAGTCTCTCCTGTTAACAAGTACAGACCAGGCTGAAAAAAATTCTACCCCTTGAGCCCTGCACAATCTTTCCAGGGCCGAATTGATTGACAGGGCTCTCATCATATGCATCTTTTATACAAGTTTTAAAAACACTTCTGGAACTCTTTCTAGTATTTCTTTCAGCCTGTAGCTGTTCCTTTCATGGCTATTTTGATTTTGGGGAACAAAAAAGTAATCTGCGGGATCCAAATTTGGAGAAAATGGGGGTGTTCGTTGCCTTTTGCCAAAAAGTGCTTGACGAATTCCTGGCCGACCAAACAGAGATCAGTCTGCCAGGTTGGGGATCATACTTTAACAACTCATGTCCTTTATGAAAACGAGAAAACCATTCAATCACTTGGTCAAGACAAACATTCATCAGCATAAACTTTTTTTAAATCATCAAAAGTTTCCATAGCAGTTTTTCTCAATTTACAATAAAATTTGAGAACTGCTCTTTGTTCCATTTTCAAATTTGTGACAACATGCACAAAACTACTATTACTCTTTCCGTCATAAGTCACGAACTACTGACCAGGCAAGTTTCAACTTGCACTTGTTGGAAAGAGTACACTGTAGTGGAACTAATCATGTACTATTTTGGCCTCTTATGTTAATACTAAATGCAGAGCGTGCACAGTCTCGTTATTTAATTGGTGCACTATGTATGTACATAAGACTATCAATTTTTATCTTTTTAAGTCTGTTGGTTTCTTATAAATCAGGTGGCAGTTTTATCATCGAAGTCAGATTATGTACTTGAAAGATCCAATGTTGTGTCTTATGGTTGAGAAACACAAATATATCGATTTGTGCTTGTTTCGCATTGCCACATGTTGCTCAGTGGTGCTGATCTCTACTACATTGAGTTGAAAGGTGCTAGATATTTATATAATTTTTGATTAAGTGGGTGCAGCTGCGGTCTTAACTAATGCAACTGTTTCTATTGCACTTACAGCTGAATGCAGCAGCTGTACTGCTGAGCTCTATGCATTTAAACTTGTCCTGGAAAATATTTCACTGCATAAATCAATAACATGTGTCTGTTCTAGCTGCTATGTTTTTGTGTTGAAAGTAAAGTATCTAGTGAACTATTACTTCGAAATGTATAGGAATTCTACCACAAACAACCTGTAAAGCAATGGTGGACACTGTCCTGCAATTTCAAGAGGTGGCCAAAAGAAAGAATCTTTGCACTTGCAGAGGTACTTTTCAACTGAAGAATGATTAATTTTATGACCCCAAGCACCTGCCACATAGCAGACGATGGATAGAAACACAGTTTTGTAGTATAACTTCAGAGTTTTTTTTTTTTTTTTTGTTATGAAAACCCCAAACATGAAAGGTATCAAAACCTATAGTACTTAGTACCGTGCATGGGTTGAAGGAGAAGTATGGGGGGAGAGGGATGCCGGAAACTTTGCTCTAGAGACTAAACATGGGTTTCACCACTTCAAGCCTCCAATAAGCAAAGTGGTGGTATTTCACCGGTTGATGAGTTTTCAGTTAATTGTTATAACTTTTATGGTAATTACTGTAATTTAGTTGATAATTAAATGTAATTGCAAGGTAGCAATTTCTTCCCTGGTTGTGTGCTACTTACTCACTGCTGGCGTGTGCTTATATATGTACATAAGACTGTCAATTGTTATCTTTATAAGTCTGTCAGTTGTTGCCTATAAATTATGTTGGGTTTTTATTGTCAAGATCAGATTATATACTTGTAAGATCCAATGTTTTCACTGACGGTTCAGAAATACAAATACATTGATTTGTGTTTGTTCTGCATTGCTTCAGGCTGCTCAGTGATGCTGACCTCTACTACATTTACCTGAAAACTGCTAGATGTTTTAAGATGTTTTTGGTTTGTCTGTGTGATATGGTTTCATCACCTACTAATGTATGGTTATATAATGGACTGTGACTAATTGGACTTTAATTTCCTAACCTTGCATGTTTTGGTTTGGGACTGATATCGAACAGAACTGTACTCTGACCTATCATTGACGTTAATAGAAAGTGACTGTATACTATCTAAAATAAGAACTGATATTGAGTGTAGTTGTATTACCAATTTCTTGTACTGATTGGTGAAAATTTTAACTATGACCTTTTTAAAGATGTTAAGTCTGCTGCTGCATTCGCATTGAGTGCTACTATAGCTATTTTAATGTTTTATTAAGACCTTTATAAGATGTATTTCTGTGACTGCAATAGCAGGGTGTGTGATTATAAGTAGGTGTCTTAGTTATTTTAAATACTTGATGGTACACATTTTGTGAAATGGCCAATGACAATAGTGTTGGTTTCCTTCAATCGTCTCTTCTCTTTACTAATTAAATTGTATATACTTTCACATTTGACTATAGTCATTATGGTGCTTTTCCATAAGATTCTTTATTGTTTAACTAATATTTTAAATGCATTGACATAGAAAAGAATTTTCTATTGTATGTTAGTCATGGTTTAACGTACTTTTTTTTATCTCTAACATAAGTTTTGTTATGGATACCAGGATAACATAAAGTTTGCTTAACTGGGTTAGTTTGCTGGTAGTATAATAATAATAAGATTCTTTATTAACATAAATTTTATACCCTAGTGATTCCTTACACAGAAAGCCAGAGGAATCTTACAATTAGTTGTTTATACAAGTGATTTTGATTTATAAAAAAATAATAAATAAATAAAATAATAATAATAATAATAATATTTTCTGTTACCTTTCCTAAACATCTAAATTTTGTTTTCAAGGGAAGTGAAAAGTCTCTTCCTTCGCCTCAACTTTCTAACCTAAGTAATAATACCTTCTAACTTAAGTAATAATACTTCCTAACCTAAGTAATAAAATTTTTGAAAAATCTAAGAAAGAATGATTAAAGTGTTTGGGGGAGTATCACCCAGTTTGCTACTGTTGCAAGATGAACATACATTGCCAAAGAGAAAAATACAATGCCAGGTTTCAAGGCTTCAAAAGATAGGGCCACGCTCTTGCTTGGGGCTAATGCAGCAGGAGATTACAGATTAAAACCACTGCTTGTGTACCATTCTGGAAATCCTCGTGAATTTAAGGGCATCAATAAAGTCACCCTAACTGTGCTTTTCCAATTGAACCAGAGAGCATGGATAACAATATCTCTCTTTGCTTCATTCCCGAGGTTGAAAAATATTGTAAAGACAACAATGTTCCTTTCAAGATTTTGCTTCTATTAGATAATGCTCTTGGACATCCTACGCATCTAGATGATTTCAATTTGAATGCGAGAGTCATATTTCTGCCACCAAACATGACTTCACTCATCCAACCTATTGATCAGGGTTTTATTTCGAATTTAAAAGCATACTATTTACGCACAACATTTCCTCAGGCATTGTCTGCAGTATACAATGAGAAAAATTTTATGTTAACAGACTTTTGGAAATCTTACAATATTTACCACGCCATCTTAAACATTAATAAGGCCTGAGTGGAAATTACTAAAAGTTGTTTAAATGGCACATGGAAGAAAATATGCCCATGGCACGTAAAAGGCTTTGAAGGGTTTGAAAAAGACAAATTATATGAAGAGCTTATAGATAAGATTGTAAAGGTTGCAGACTACTTCAGCTGGAGGTTGTTGCCAAAGATGTAGAGGAGTTAATAGAGAAAGAAGCGAAGGAATTATCTAACAAAGAACTTATTGACTTTCAGGCAGTGATAGTGAAAGAAGAAAATGCTGACGAAGCTCAAGATGAACCAAATGAGGAGCCTAGATGCTTCATCGCCAGAGAGAGAGATGGCAATGGTATTTTGTGAAATTGCATCGGTAATAGCAACGTTTGAGAAGATGGATCTGACAGCAAACGATTCTTAAAAGAAGTTAACAGAGAGGTGAATGATATGCTTGCTTGCTACAAAGAAAAGAAAAAAGCCACTGTCCAGTCATCCATTAATATGTTCTTTCTTAAGGTTGAGTAGCCAACCCCTTCTAAATCTTCACAGGCCTCAAACTCCACAGTGACATACTTATCAGCTGAAGACGTCGATTCTGGCAACGATGCTCGAAGTAAAACTTACTGAAGTTATGTCTGTGTCAAAGCCGACCGGGCTAGCCGAGTGGGTAAAGTACCTGCCCGGCAACCCAAAAGGTCGCGGGTTCGATTCCCGCCTCGGGCTTGGATCAAAGTACTGCAAAAACCTTGGGAGGTGCAATATGGCCACAGAAGCCGATGCGCCAACAACTACCAAATCAAAAAAAAAAAAAAAAAAAAAAAAAAAAATGTCTGTGTCCCCTCTTTTTTTGTAATTTTATTATTTTGAAATTTTTTTAAATTGCCGTTTTTGTAATTTTTCCTATGCATCAGATAAAAAATTAAATAAATACAGTAAATAATTCTATTTAGTTAGTCGAATTTTTCTTTTTTGATTCAATCAATTCAGCGAGCACAGTTGCGAGTGCTGCACAAACATGGGGGAAATTCCGACACGTATTTTTCCCAGAATGCAACCCTTACGTAAGTCGGGGAGTTCCTGTATTATGAACTATATTCGATATGAACTGTAAAGATTCTTAGATTTATTTGATTAGAACTGCAAAGCTAGCAACTAAACAGTATCAATGAAAATTATATACAAGTCTACAACCTATAGACAGCAAGTAACGTTGACTGCCATACAAGTCTCCAAGAGAAAAATATTCATAATAAATGTCAACAGCAAGAAAACATTAGTGCTTTCAATACTATCTTCTAGAATGTAGTTTCCTGCAAGTTAATACCTTTGGTCTTGTACATAGTCATTAAAACTCAATATCTATAATGTATATCATGTACAGGATTTAATTTTCAACAACAGTTCTTACAAGCAACTTACAATATAAGACTTGTTGAAACTCAGAGCCAAGAAAACCTCATAAACTCTTTGGTGTAACACCTCATTAAGGATTTACATTTACAATGCATTTTTGTCTCATAAACACTATCAGCAAAATCAGAGAAATACAAAAAATCCTTCCTAGTTTCCACCAGCTGTGGAAAATCAAAGGGACTATATACATTTGTCAACAGCTCCACCAGGGCAGAGAGGCAATGCGGACAATCCGAGTGCATTTAATTTGGAGTTTATACTCCCATGACATGTAATCATAAATGTGACATTTAAGCCAGCACCAAACCATTTTAACTGCTTATTGTATTCAAACACATTAGGAATAAAACTATATGTAATCTTGCCCAAAAGAGCAGCATTCCATTCAAATTGCCAGTTTCTCATAAACTCAGATCTTAATCTAGCAGCATCCTGCTTTTCAAATAAATCCATATTCAAAGTATAGTTACCAATAATAGCTGGGGGATCCCTTCTTTGGTGATATAATAGATACTGCAGTATTATTTCACAGTTAATAAGTATTCAACCTTCAGAGCAACAGTAGAAACAGTTCTATACACTCTGGAGGTGGTAAGAAGGAAAAAATGCTGATTAGATGAGGCATTTTTTCACCATGCTATTTAACCACCTTAAAGACCCATGCACACGTTGCATAGCATATAATAGGCAAAAATAGACTTTTATAGTATAGCTTTAATGTACTTGATTTTATACCCCAAACATTTTTTTAATTATAAGTATTTTCCTTGTTAAAGCTGTAATCTTGTTCAAGATATACTTGCATGTTGAATGAAAGCAAGCTTATGATCAAACATTACACCAAGATATTTGTGTGTTCTTTCTAGTTTGATGCTTTGATTATTAAGTTTAACAGCTGAAGTTATGTCTGAAGTCTGTTTTATTTTGGGAATGGAAATAACTAATTTGTGCACTTTGCACCATGATTTAAGGTCATTCAAGATGTTATTTGATTTTTGCTCTAGCTGTTATCTTGAGTGTCTCATAATCAAAAGGGTCAGGTCATCTGCATAGGCAATCTTATAGACATTGCCATGATCAGAAACTAGCCGCCCATCAAGGACCACATTCCAACGTGTATGGATCCTTGAGGGCAGCCACGAGTAACCTGTCTCATGACCGAGCAAATGCCCAAGGAGACAAGGTTTCTGTTGTTGAAATATCTGTAGCCAACCAGTACAAAGGAGTTGAGACCCCGGAATCTCTCCAGGACACTTTGCCACCACAGGGTGTAAAAGGTCCGTTTGAAGTCCACGAAAAGACTGAGGGCGTATTTAGAATTTGAAGTAGAAACAGTATTTCGTGCCATATTGATTGCGTCTGTAGTACACCTGCCCTTTTCAATTTGGTTTCACCAAATTGAAAAGGAACAGATAGGTTTCTGGAAGTATAATAATTTTTAAATCTTGATACAATTAGCTTCTCTAGTACTTTCCCTAAAATGGGGAGAAGCGCAATGGGGCAATACGATGTTGGTGCTTCTGCAGGTTTGGTTGGAGATTTTAGCAAACTTTTTAAGTTTGCCAGCTTCCTTGGCTCTGGGAAACAGCCAGCATTTAGTCAGGTGTTCATGATATTAGTGATAAGCTTTGGCCTCAACCTTCAGATCCTTTTGAGGACTGATACCTCTACAAGATCTAACCATGGACATTTTCCATCCCGCATGGAACAGATTGCATCAGACTTCATAGACCGCCGTAGCCTAGTGGTCAGGCGCGCGGGTGCATAAGTACACGTGCCTTGAGTGACCGGGGTTCAAGCCTGTGACTGCTGAATACGCTGCTGTTTCTTGTATTCTGTCTATTTTGTGAACTCCTCTGACCGCTTGGTCGTCCCGGAGTATAAACAGATAATTTATTTATTTATATGCTGTAAATGGATCCTAATTTGCAGGACGCTGTAAATGGATCCTAATTTGCAGGACCAACATGCATTAAATGTTGCATATGCATATCAGTTTGGTCTGTACATTCAGGGAATGAATAATCCTGATGAATGATTTCATTGAGGATAGCATTATGATGCTATCCTCAATGAAATCCTCAATGATAGATTATGATGCTAAGCACTTTATATACATTGAGGATAGCATTCATAGTTTCTGCCAAGATAATGTCTCTGTATGATTAGATTTAATAATTGTCGAGATTTCAGTGGAATTGTTTCCGCAATGATCTTGTAGGCTAACCCCTCATGGCTCATTTTCTGAATCAAACAGTCCCAAGCTAAGCACTTTTCTTTGTGGATGGTGTTAAAATATAATCTTTTTGTAGCCTTATACAGCTCTACCAAACATTCAATTTCCTCTGTATTGCTATTGCTTCTGCACACTGATTGTCACGCCTGGCGGATTTCAAGTCATTTCTTAAGTTGGTCAATTGTCGTGTCCACCAAGGCACTGCATTGTCTCTTCTTGGCTAAGATAAAGAAAGCCTACACAAGAAGCATGCAAAAGTTCGATGAAATTTACCAGTAAAAGTACTTTGCTGTAACGGTATTTGTATTGTTGCTCGCTTGGTAAACAGACGGTGAGTGTTACCGGTCTGGAGTAGAAATCGAATCGCACAGGAATTTAAACCCTCCCGAAGTGAAGGGGGGAGAACCTGAGTTTTTTTCTTTAGAATCACTAATTGAATCACAAACAGAGTCATATTGGAAGTTCTGGCATTGTAAAAAATGTTCGTAACGCAGTTTCACCAGTAAACTTTTTCGAAGTTTCCCATGCTTCTTATGTGGACTTTTTTGTTGTGTTTTCTTTTTTTTTTTTCTCTTAATAAACAGTTTATCCACTAGTCCACCAGTGATTCTAAAGAAAAAAGGTCAGGTTACCCCCCTCCACTTTGGGAGGGTTTCAATCTCCCATGGGATTCAATGTCTACACCTGACCGATAACACCCACCGTCTTTAACGAGCGAGCAACAATACAAATGCCATTACGGCAAAGTACTTTTACCAGTAAATTTCATCAAACTTTTGCATGCTTCTTGTGCAAGCTTTCTTTACCTTCACCCTCTTTTTCTTCACCCTCTTGATAATGAATTCATCAAACATAGCAGCACAGAATTTTTGGTCGAATTGGCTCCAATCAACATTGCTTGTCTTAAAGCGTGGAAAGTCATAAAGCGTTCTTGGATTCCAAGAATCAGTTTTATACATTACATCAAAAGCTATTACATTATGGTTGCTACTTGATCACGATGTATGATCTTGCCAATTTTGAATGTATTCCAAATGAATGATTAGAAAGTGTTAGGTCATTAAATGACTGCCCAGTAGACCTAACAAAAGTAGAAGGGTGACCTTGTGTATTCCATAAATTTAGATCTTTTGTGTGAATGAAATCTTCCAGCAGTTCTACCTTCGGATTGGAGATGGGGCTGTTCCATAAAAGAGAAGCAGCGTTTGCATCAGTCAATATGACAGTTCTTTTTCCAGGAAGTCTAATCAACAAGTTTTCCAAGTAAGTTAAGAATGGTTCAGTGGGTTGCGTGTCCTGGCTACATTTCATGTACAGAGACATGAAAAATATCTGCCCCAAGGCACCCTCCCAACTAGCAGAAACCACATAATTTATGCAGAGACTATTGATTTTTGTGACGGTGATACCAGGATCGGCCATGACCATGGTCGCCCACACTCTGGCTACAACATTTCTCTCCACATCAGTAACTTCAGTATTAGACTGTATTATTTTACAATTATTCGGTAAGCCCTTATTAACTCCTTTATAAGAGTATTCTCTTATAAAGGAGTTAATAATCTTGAACGTTAAATTTTGATGTTGCACACAATTATAGCTTAAACAAGTATATCTTTAATATACAAGCTATCACCAAAACACAGAGTAGCAGGAAACCCTCTAGAACAGATCTGTATAGTTAGCACAAATGTGCAATCAATTATACAACGGGGTGGCTCTCAATACCCTTTAGTTAAGTTGTTTAGCAAGTAAATTGAATGTAAGTAATTACTACAAGGTATCCATTAAGGTTTACCAAAATAAAATTGCATGTCACTATATTTCCCAAAGGATAGCTTGATAAAACCTGATTGAAAAGCCAGACAAAATAGAAAATATCTTAAATTTTGATGAAATTTTTTGTCTCCCCAACCATCCAGTATGGGGTACTTGAAAAACTCCCAAAAAAGAAGTAATTGGGCACTTTGTCCAAAAAAGTCAATTTTGAAAAATTGCAAAAAATCAATAAATATTGATATTTTTATGTAGGAACAGGTACCAGGGGCCTTAACCTAGGCCTTATAACCATAATATACATATTTATATCCATAATAAGCATTCTTTTGCAAAGCCAATATATTCACTATTGCTATATATTTCACCTCAATATCAGTTCAATACAATTGGCAGCTTCCTAAATGTAAGACCCGCCAGAATTAATGCGCAGAGACGCCATAACAGTATATGTATCCATATTTGCAAAAGAACTCAAAATATGCTAGGACAATATACAAGTTTGGCCAATAGTATTTCATATTCACTGTGATGTTATGACAATATGGCAGCTTCCTGTAAGTAAAATTGCGCCAAAAGTATGCTCGTTTACGCCATGACAGTTGAGACTGATGAAGAAGGCAAGATGGCTGGCTATCTTTACCATTAAGACCATTGTATTCTGCATTAAGCTAATGTTACATAAAAAATTCCCAAGCCAACACAACAATGTTGTCGAAATGTCCAAACTGTGTTCCCCCGATGACATGCAACCCCCCCATGTGTCCAAAAATACAATTTTTTTTTGTCTAGCTCAGAGACTTTGAGGTAGAGAGCAAGCACAATCAATAATTGGAGCTGACAGTTTCAAGCAAAACATATAATGGCAGCCATTATGTAAAAGTATAAACAAAACAACCAAAGCAATAATGGAAATTTGTATCGTTTCAAGAATGGAGAATCCAAAACTATCAGCTGTAAAAATAGCATCTTCTAACTCACCAGAACTTCATGTTCTTTTTGTACACATTTTTTTATACTGTGGGTGGGCAAGAACACAATTTTAAAAGGATTATCCAAGAGCTAACTTGAAAGCTAAATCACCAAGATAAGGAGCCGTTCACTTTCTCACCAAACCAGAATTACAGGAGGGTGGAGTATTATGCCAGCCTTATGCGAAAGTTAAAAGCTGCAATTTTGGAGTGAAAATTGACAAAAAAGGTGGTTTCATTAAGATTTGCATTCTCCATCATAATGCACATCTGTACAAAGCAGAGATGCATTATGATGTATGTCAATTTGAACAATTACTTCCTTCATGTACAACCCAGGTCGCTGACCGGGCTAGCCGGGTGGGTAAAGTGCCTGCCTGGCAACCCAAAGGTCGTGGGTTCGATTCCCGCCTCGGGCTTGGATCAAAGTACTGCAAAAACTTTGGGAGGTGCATTATGGCCACAGAAGCCTATGCGCCAACAACTACCAAAAAAAAAAAAAGAATGAATGAAGTGTGTTTGGTTGGTTGAGATCTTTTCACAAAGTTTGCTCTTCTAGTTTGACAAGTCATGGTGTATTCAGTATAAAGAAAATTTGGGGTGGGAGGGACATGCTGTATGAAGTAATGAAATTTTTGGATATGGTGTGCACATGACAAGAATGAACTCATCTCCTTGATATAATGTAGCCTCGACAATGTCCCCACATATACACTAGTTGGACCCCCTCCAGTCACCATCTGGCAGAGTAAAGGCAGTGTGATTATACACTAACTGATCCGGAAGCCTCCTAGAGAGTTACCAATAGATTTGGTTTGGTGGATTTTCTAGTGGCTGGCCTGCAAATGCCATTTTAGAGCTCTACCCTTGAAATGTAAGGAAGATTGGTTTTCCCCACCATTATGTCCATCATAATCTCAAAAGATATCAATCATACTGCATGATGGAAGAGGTGGGGGGCACTTTGCCAGAGCTTTGCTTTGGAAACTAAATATGTGGTCCATTTTTTCAAGCCTCCAATAAGCAAATTGCACTCGAAAATTACATAATTTGTTAAGGGCAATAGCCTCAGGTTACAAAGAAGTAAACTAACGTATACTTTTGTGCTATAGCATCATGTTTATATGTAGCTGACTGCTAAGTAGTTAAAAAATTGGCATCATTTGAGTATATCTCATATTGTGAATGCCTTCACAACGAGTTGCCATGGTATTGCACTACCTGAAATAAGTAACGCTTCTCTAATATCATTAGCATTAGCTTATACATTATTCACATTACGATATTTCCACGATACGATGGTGTCTCTGGAACAAATTAATAACATAAAGCGGGGTGCACTATATTGTATAGCTACGCAGGATTTATGAATGTTTAGTGTTCATTTTTGCAATTAATGTTCATATTTTCAATTTTGTTGATACTTGATATTTGGGGGGGGGGGAGAATCTCTTAAACCCGGGAACTCATAAAGCAGGAACTGCCTGTACTGTTACTTATTCTGTACGAATACCACCACTCAGACTGCACAGTTTCAGAGCTGATTGGCTCTTCATTGGTGAATGAGCAGATACCCTGGTATTGCAATGTATAAACATGATGTGATGGGCTACGTATAAACATGATGCTATAGCACAAATCTATACGTTAGTTAACTTCTTCATAACCTGAGGCTATTGCCCTAAACAAATTATATAATTTTCAATTACAAATACACCATCAGGCATCTCACAGGAGTTATACTTCACAATGGGTTGTCATCTTTGCAACACCGGCGTACCAGCCCACCCACCAATAAGCTCCAATAAGTATATGTTTCCACTGAAGGATGTGGTGGTGCATTGTCTAGGATAATCAAGACTTTGCCCATTTTTCCTTCTCGTTCACGATACTTCATGATACGGAATAAAATCTTTGGTAAACCATATGAGATTACAAAGTGTTATGTTTTGTTAGTACTGTATGTATTAATTAAGCTATGTATATAAGCGTAAATTTATTTTTATTTTGCTAACCTGTGGATAATATTTTTCTGATTTTCACTTATTACTTTTGTTAATTGTTAAGGTAATAAAATTGTTAGTTTGCACTTTATATCTTCATTTTTATAGCCCGTGGATAATATTCCTGTGGTTTTCACTTATTAGAATTGCCAGTTTATAGAATAAAAATTCAATTCACAAACATGATCACAGTAACCAGTGCTTACTGTAATTATTTTATGGCACCAGCATAAAATAAAATAAATAAATTTATGCGTGATATTTTATCATTTAGGTATGGTTCTGAAGTTATTTACCTTACCTAAAGATATTTGAAGAAATGTCTTCTGTTGGAAAAAAAATACTTTTTTTTTTTTTTTTTTGAAAACCATCAGCTGAGTACACTCAACACAACAGGAGACTGAGATATTGCAGCATGCATGCTGCAATATCTCAGTCTCCTGATAACACACACACTATAAGAAAGGGAACAAGAGCTCTCACATACATGGCTGTTTTTATCTTAAATATTATTAAGACAGGGCACAGGCTTTAGCATAGTATCTCTCTCTCTCTGAAAAATGCATAATAAACAAAGGAGATAACTGTTTCTATTAATCCATCAGGGTACATTGTTATCATTATTTGCTCAGTTGGTTGAAGGGTTTTTTTTTAATATTTATTATTATTTTTTTTTTATAAATGACCAAGCAGAAAAGAATTAATGATAAATGTTCTTATAGTATACATTTATAAGTGAAGTTCCAGGGGAATTACAGTGTGCATCCATTAAAATAAAATAAAGAATGTTGTTTATTTTACCTTATTTTTTAGTTTCTTTATCACTGTAGATAAAAAGTAAACAAAATGAGATTTTTCCCTGTCATTTTATTATTCTAAATCTGGTAGTGTGACGGTCATCCTTCATGTTATTAAAATTATATAAAAATAACTTGCTGTTAAAAATATCATATTTTAGTTTTGTGGTAGTTTTTGTATTAGTTACCAGGTGGAGAGGGAAAAAAATTAGAAATATACATGCTGGGTCGTGCTATATTCCATTCAGTTTGGAGTGAATTGTGATCTCACATTACAGAATTAACGTTCCTTCTGTAGGAACAGTGCTAAATACCTCAAGGGTAACCTTGACTAATATTGGTTAATATATCAAATGGTCAACTGAAGATTGTCTCAGTTTACAGAGCAGTGCAAATTTAAACAACATAATAGTTATCTAAATTAATAACAGAGTGTGCCACTGCCAGCTGTTTGATTTTGATGATGCTATTTAAAACAAAATATTTTTCTTTGTTATATAGCAGGTCTCACTGAAGTCATCATATATAGCTCTCCAGATGACAAAAAGAAAAATAGGGGATTCTGTTTCCTTGAGTATGAGTCTCACAAAGCTGCTTCTTTAGCAAAAAGAAGGCTCAGCACTGGCAGAATAAAGGTTTGGGGCTGTGATATTATTGTGGACTGGGCAGATCCGCAAGAGGAACCAGATGCAGAAACCATGTCAAAAGTAAGTCTTTTTGTGAAGCTATGTAAAAATGGGTCAATTTGGTTTTCTAGTTTAGGTAATAGTATTAAGGTATTGGATATGAACTTTGTTTTCTGTTGAAAAAAAATAATAATAATAAATAATAATAATAATAAATAAAAATACTTTCAAGTATGAAATTTATTTATAAAATTTATTAAAAGATTAGGGCTACAGAGGTATTATATTTTATATCTTGAAAATAAATTAAATCTAAGAGCTCATTAAGCAGAACTAAAATGCTATTAATAGACATTTAATTTTGAACAATTAAATTGTTTTGTTTATTAATCTCTTTGAGTTGCCACAATCTTATTTGTTTCATCACCTTGATAGGATTGTTGTGTATATTGAAATAATTGCTCACTGACATTGTAGAGCTATTTTACAAAAGTTAAACCTAGATGATAAACATTTCAGCAGAGGAGGAGAATTCTGTATTATATGAAACTTGTTCTCAAGAGGTGTATAGACTGTAAAAACAATTTTACTATTGAGTGGTTGAAATTGAATAAAAAGAAGAAATTATTGAAATTGGATTATAGTTTCTAAAGATGGAATATCTGATACAGTGGTTATCCGTACTGTGCACAGATTTTGATTTTCACTGTAGAACTAGGTTTATTAAAAACATTTTTCATGCTCTTCTGAAATTTGGTGTTTTCATTTTTCTTTTCTTACTTCAGGAGTTCTTAAACTGTGGTTTGCACTGCTCCCAGGCACCACAAACAATTGGGGAAAGAGCACTTTCATTTTTGCCTTAACGGTTTAATTGCTCTTTCTTTTATTTTATAAAGCTGTAAGTTCTGTCATTGTTTTATTTGATGTGTGGATTAAAATTTAATTATTAAATGTAAGTGGTATATTTATTTCTTGTGTAATTGATATTTATTTCTGTTATTGAAATTAATTTAAATTAGTCAGGCAAGAAAATGAAAAAATATGTTTATTTATATCTTTTGTTACGTTACATAATCTTCCTCTGAGATGTGCTTTTCATACAGTGAAATAATGAAATAGCAAAAAATGGGGGAGGGGGAGGTTTAGTATAAACAGAAGCAAAGTGTATTGGTAGTGAAATTGCATGGATAGCAAAAGAAGTAGTGACGACTGAAAAATGGGTCTTTTTTGATTGTTACTTGCCGAAGTAGTCAAAGTGAATCCAAGCTGCATCTCATTGTGGTGACCATTTGCTAAAACACACATGTACACACACACAAAGTGTAATTTAAAAAAAGAAAAGAAATCTTTTGATTGTCACTCAAGTTAAAAAGATTTTCAAGTATATCTATTAGCTGTCTTTGGTTAAAATGTATAATTAGACTGGTAAAACACTGTGAGTTTTTGAAAAGGCTGTTTAAAGAAAAATTGCAATATGAGCACTTTCAGTTATATCACATTTTTTATGAAGAAGTTTGTAATACTTCTTGGTGTCATTTATAGATACAGGAATAGATGAAGAAAAAGACATTTTGCATCATCAGTTCTGTCAGCTTCACTGTAAGAAACTACAATATGCTATTATGAAAGAAGAAGAAATTGGTGTACAATCAGTCCCCCAACAAAGGAACAAGTGCACAAGGAAGCTTGAAATAAAACAAATTATTCTATGTATTTTAACAATTAATCTTAGCAGTGCTGAGGGTGAGAGAATATTCAGTCAAGTTAGAAAAACAAAAACTGAATTCAGATCTTCTCTTTCTGGTGAGGCCTTGAGAATGCTCCTGAGAGCAAGTCTAGACAGAAGGACCATTGTTATGAACAAAACTTTTTTACTCACCATATATCAGTCCCGTCAGTTTCACCGTGAGAAACTACCAGATGTCGTTATGAAAAATAACTAAATGCAACAAGACATTATGTTAAGAGTAAGAGTTTAATGTCTAAATAATATTGGTGTAGATACACCATAGATAACTCTTAAGAAACTCGATGGTAGTATGGGAGGCATCATTTGCTCTGTATCTCATATTGTGCTCTTCCTTCTCAACGAGTTGCCATGGTATTGCACTACCTCAAATACAATTGGGTTGCCATGTCTGTAATACCAGGGTACAATACCAATACCAATAATCGGCCAATAGTTTTGAAACAGTGTCGTCTGGGTGGTGGTACTCACTGAGAATAAGTAACAATAGTCTTCTCTATTAATGAAGCGTTACTTATTTGAGGTAGTGCAATATCATGGAAACTCATTGAGAAGGAAGAGCACAATATGAGATACAGAGCAAATGATGCCACACACACTACCATCGTAGTTTCTTAAGAGTTATCTATGGTGTATCTACACCGATATTATGTAGCCGTTTTGAAAGAAGAATGGTCGTGCTTTGTAACAAATTGTCATGTTATTCTTGGCATTTTACCAAATTACTCTTAGAAATGCTGATGGTAGGAGAATATTCAGTCAAGTTAAAAAAACAAAAACAAGAAATTCAGATCTTCCTGGTGAAGCTTTGGAAATGCTCCAAAGCTATGAACAAAACTTTGACTCACGTATGTGAAGAGGGCAAAGTCTGCAACGATATCTTTCTTTAAGCAATCAAAATCAGTTGATGTCATAACATAAAATCCAAGCAGAAATCCACAGATAGAAAAATCCTAAGTAAGGTAATGTTTGAAAGTAAACACTGTAGTCATAAACAATCCCACGTGTATATTTTGATATAAATTGTGTATGATTTGTAGATGAAATTTAATTTGTGGTACTGTGTCGACTTTACAAAATCATTCTGGTTTTTATTAAAATGTCCTGTTTTCCTTCCTGTTTATTGCTTTATTTTCTTTTTGAAAGTCAAAAGTTGGCATATGCATAATCTCTACCTTTATAATCATGCTTTTTTCACTCTCCAAAACTACCAGTGCAGAGCTACACTGGTAGTTTTGGAGAGTGAGAGAGTTAAATTTTATCAGGCTACAGACATCAGGTATTCAGGATTGCAATATAATTGATTGAAAACACTTCATTAAAATCAGTATATGTTTATTTTACCCTAGAGTTTATATTTATGCATTTTTTTTTTTTTTTCCTTTTCTCTTTTTTAATGGGAAACTTTTACTTTAAGCTCCTCCCTACTCCTTTATATATCTGAATAATGTAGTTCTACCCACCCCATGATATCCATGATTTCCAATATCTGTAATATACATGTAGTCTCTTCTTATAGGATATTCTTTTGTTGTTCTTATCACACAAGTCACTCTGCTTTGAATCCTTTCAACAAAGCCTTTCCTTATGTGATACCCTCTAACTTGAACTCATTACTTCAAATTCATTTCTACCACTGTGTCTTCATGTCAACCATGTTTGATTGTATCATACCAGTCAAGTCTCTTTACCTAGAGTATAAGATATTCATGTGTTATTTCCCAAATGTAGAACCTTATGTTTGGTATCATTGAAACAAAACTGCCACTTCTGATCTTACTGCAAGTCAATCCAAATTATTCTGAAGAAGCTTATCTAGCGTGCCTTGCTAACTTATATATTGTATATTACAATATATTATTACACTGAAAGGACAGAATTCGTGGGATATCTGGTTCCTGGGCAACACGATGCTGTCACGCATCTCACCAGTGGATGAACCCACTGCTTGGCAGGTATATAGATACACTGCTTTCACATAGACAGTAATTTGATGTCAGTATGGATAAACATCGCGAGTTAACTGACTTTGAAAGAGGGATGATAGTCAGTGCCCGATGCATGGATCACTCTCATGGAGATGGTACAGAAATTGCACTATCCCTGTTTGACAGTATCAAGAGTGTGTCGAGAATACACCATTTCTGGAATTACATCTCATTGTGGACAGCACTGTGGGTGTAGAAAGGTACATGATGTTGGCCGTCAATGTCTGTCTCACATTGTTTCGGCCAACTGGAGAGTGACAATGGTGCAAATCACCGCCGACTTCAATGAGGGAGGTGCCAGAAACGTCTCCACCAAGACCACCAGGCGATCATTAACTGTAATGGGTTATGTGAGTTGCCGACTCACCAGAGTCCCATTGCTAACACCAAGCAATGGGACTCTGGTGGACTCAATTCCGTGCTGTGTGACTGCCCATATCCGGGCGAAAGGTGGGCTTACCTGTTACTAGGTAGGAATCCCACAATTTCTGTCTACGCAGTGTACAATGTTGTATTCTGTAATCCCACATTGACATCATTCAAGAACATTGGAAATGAGAGAGTGCTATACTGAACATTGAGAGATCCCACCTGATCTTAGCCCATGTTAAATATTGACCATTAAAAACAATGCTCTGACTTGCCTTTCAAAGTATATCAAGTTTAAGTATACAAACTTCATGTACTAGGAAAGTGAAGTCAGAGTTTTTGAATCCAAATTCTGTGTAAATGCTTCAGAGTATTTTATCAGTGTGGTCAAACAAGATTTTTCCTTAAAGCCATGTTGTGATTTATTTTGTACATGTATATAGCTTTCAACTTACCATGTTTGCAATGGATAATCTTTCTTTTTGACTGTTTGATGCTTTCTATGACACTATCCTTTTTAATCTAGTTTGTAACAGAGTTTCTCTGCCTTTTTTGCAATAAAATAGTAAAACTGAAAATCAGAAGTTTTTGAAAATTCTAACAACACCTAAGAATAGTTTGGCATAAAGGTTCAGTTGCTGCAAAAAAAAAAAAAAATAGCAAGTTAGGGAATAAACTTTATTCCGGAGCATTTTTTAGTTTTCACTGTATTGCATAAGAAATGACTCAGGGATGATATCTACACTCAATTAAGAAAACATAAAAAAAGATAAACATCCAAACTTACAAAATTTATTAAAAACTGGAAGGTGGCTCCAGGATACAATATTAGACTTCTTCTGAACAAGCTTAAAACATGTGGGATTCTTGCAAACATATTCTGGAACTTAGTGTTGATAATGCAACTGTTATGGTATGCCTAAAACCATAATGGAAAGGAGATAGACCACTTGGTGGTAATAGGCTCCCCTTGTCATTTTATTAATTTGTGTGCTGAAAAAGGTTGATAAATACTTTTGAAATTTACTCTTGTCTATTAAAAGGAAAGATGGATTTAATCAGTTTTAACTGATGCATGCCACTGAAGTTAAAAATAGTATGAAGAATATGTACATGTCTGCACTCTTGGGTCAAATTTGTAACCGGACTGGTTTTCATGGAGAAAAGCCACGATCACAGTACCATATTTAAAAGTACAACAAGCGATCAATAGTGGTGGCACCTACTCGTGTTCAAATCCAGCTTAAAACACAAACATTTTTAAAGAAGATACATTGATGATTGAAAAGAATTTCTGAATTGGAAGAAAAGTGAAAGCAATCCTAAACAGATCAAGCAAGATGATAGTTCTCAGCAAGTTATCCTCATTCATACAGAAAATCTCTCTCTCTCTCTCTCTCTCTCTCTCTCTCTCTCTCTCTCTCTCTCTCTCTCTCTCTCTCTCTCACACACACACACACACACACAGCAGCAGATGAGAGTTTGTTCCAGCAATCAACTACTCACTGACTAAAGGCAGATATTCTGACATCTATTCCACAACTGGCTTTCCTTAGTGGGAATTTATGTCCCCTCAGGCAATTAATCCAGCCAAGAGGAAGAATACCATCAGCATTGATCTTGCTCAACCCACTCAAGGCTTTATATAGATATAGATTATTAGATTTCTTCAATCTGCTGCTCTTCTTCAGTTTGGAAATGGAAACAACCTTAATGAGACCCAAGATTTGTGTATTCAGTATAAGAGGCAGCACCCACTAGCAGTTCCATAAAGGATGTTACTTGCTACCAAATCCAAAGATGTTGCACAGGAACACACTTAAATTTCAAAACTAACTTAGTTATTGACTTGGTAAACCATAAGGCATCTTTGTTATATGCTATTTTACTATACAATATACATCTCAAAAGCCAGAAAATTTCCTACAAGAGATGACCAAATTGAGCACTATAGAGAAATAGATAAGTTATTTCAGAATGAATAACTGTCGTGCCCTTACCATTGCCACATCTACTACAAGTAACCAAACAAAGTGAGTAAATTTTTCTGCCCAGTAATCTGATTAACCGAAGAAATTAATAGAGACTGTGACCTTCAGAGTATAATTAGTTTTCACTAATTATAGTACACAAAATATAGTAATAAAAGGATTATAGGTTTCCAGTTGTGCAATTTAACTGAGAAAAGGTACTACCCATATTTATATACTGTCGCATATAAAGCTGCAAGAGAGGAACAAGTAAAAGGGGCAAAAACATCAACTAGTAGATTAATTGAATGAACCTACTAGTTGAAATTATGAATTTCAACTAGCAGATTAACAAAAAAAAAAAAAAAAAAAAAAAAAAAGCACCATTGTTTTCAAAGCCTATATACCCTTAATAATATTTCCACCAAATATACCCATATATCCAACTATAAAACATTGTCAGTAGAAAAATTTGAGAAACAAGACTGTTTAGACATGTCATGGTGAAATACCCTTTATTTTCATAATGAATAAAAATGGAAAATTATTAGAAGTAGTTGAGCAGATAAAGCCCTTTTTTTTTTATGAAAACCCCAAACACGAAAGGTATCAAAACCTATAGCACTTAGTACCATGCATGGGTTGAAGGAGAAGTATGGGGGGAGGGGGGGGATGCCGGAAACTTTGCTCTAGAGACTAAACATGGGTTTCAACCCTTCAAGCCTCCAATAAGCAGAGTGGTGGTATTTCACCGGTTGATGAAAGTCATCTACCACCTACAAACTGTTGTCAATTAATTTTAATAAAGCAAGGTGTAAAATCGTGGAGAATTCTATTTAGGAACCTCCCTTAAAAGACAGACAATAGAAGGAATTTCAGATTAATGAATTACTCAGTTAAATAATGTTTATAAGTACACATTAGGGCATTCCTGAAGATTCCAGCAGAATCCCCCTTTTATTACAGATTTCAAATCCTGACCCCTTGAAATGGAATCACCAGCAGTAATTCTGCTGCTGGTGATCCAGATTAACATCCGTGGTATCCAACACTCACTATGGAAACTCAGAAAGCGGATCTAGTGGTTTACGGGCCCTCTTCCCCATGATACTTTTGCTTTGATTAGATGGGCAATCCCGAGATGGCTCACCTCATCTAGAATCAATTGGCTAGTGGGTTCACCTGTGAGAGTCTAAAGAGTCAACCCTGCAGAAGCCATGCCCCACTCTGTAGCACATTTATTGCTTGCCAGGTAGCGGGAGTCACCTTAAGCTCTATGGTGGTGGGTGAGGATCCTGGGTACCGAAACAAAATAAAATGTACTATGACTCAGGAAAATCTAATTTCGTCTAAAACTCCAAAACTGTCTCTGCCAGAAAATAATGATCCTGAAGCAGATGTCACATCATTAAAGATGCCCAGAACTGAAATTATATCAGGTCCAACATCCAGATATCTAATAATCCATCCCATCGATGAGGAGTCATAAGGAATTGCCACCTTTCTTTATTGCAAAAGTTGTGGGAGGCTGGCAGGCCCTTCTAAATCTGTAAAATGGCAGCGTCCTGGGGATGTCCTCATTGAGTGCAATAAACATTCAGAACAGCTCCTCAGTGCCAGAAATTTGGGGGGGGGTGCCAATTATGATAACCCCACAAGACACTCAACTCATCCTGATCCTGAGGAATTACCTCAGAATGGAAGCTCCTTGAAGTGCCTGGAGAGGAAACTTCTGAACACAAAACTCAAGGAATTGTACTAGTTGCAAGACAAAAGTATATACATGTGTGGTGATGGGAATCTTGTCTCCATTAGAAACCTCATCCTTACATTCAATTCAAAGTTGACTATATAAACTGCCCACTATGGCCATATATTCCAAATCCATTAATGAGCTTTAAGTGCTAGAAATATGGACATTCACAAATCATTGTGGTTTGTTGTTTGTTTGTTTGTTTGTTTGTTATTTGGTTTTTAGGAGCATTAGGAACTAAAGGCATGTTGCTCCGGGATATGCGGTGGTCATTCCCTGAACTTTCCGCATCCTCCGTATTTGGTGGTGACGGGCTCGAACCCTGGTTTAATCAAGAAGCGTGTGCTACGCACTGCTGCTCCTTCCCACCTGGCTATGGAGGCACCTAAATCATTATGGTACCCTTTCCCATGCTTAATATGGAGCAAAGAACCACAACGTTACTGTATGTTTAGCTCTGAAATTTACCCACAAGCATGCCAACAGTGGAAAGAAGAAAAAAAAAAACAAAGATTAATGGCAGAACCAAACATATTGTAATAGGATGCAAATAAAGTAACCTGCAAATGAAAAATAATAAAAAATATATAGATAAATCTTCATGTGCCACAAAAGATTATGGGGTAGTGTTCCATCGGAACACAAACTTGAAATGACTATTCTACCTGAAGAGTTATTTATGCCCGTTGCATGCTATTCGTTAAGCTCAGGAAATCCCACACAGAAAGAACAGTCAGCTCCTTCTCTGCTATATGAGTTTCTCCTTCTGTTCCCCACATCATCAAAACCAAGTGTTAAAGGGAAATCACAAAAACCTGAAGTGATCCAAGGAAAAAATGGAGGTTGAGGTAGCAAAGGAGGTACCTGAATATTCAGTTGTGAAACTCTTTGCGGAGTAATAAATGGACACAGGACAGTGTCCATTCTTCACCAAAAAGATAAATCCAAGTCTGAGAAGAACAAGCCCCTAGCAATTCAGAAGCCAGCTGATGGATCCACCAAGCCCAATAATAAGTAAATTCTTGTGGATTCCAGCAAAATATAGATGACACCAAGGTCCTTCTACAAAGGTATAAACCAATATGCATTTGCTTGGAGATGTTATTTTAAAGGTAAATGAAGACTACTTTCCATAACATTATGACTATCCATAAGGATAGAAATGGGGGTGGTGGACCACCCCCATTTCTATCCTTATGGATAGTCATATAGGATAACAACTCCCACCCATGGAGGAGTTGTTATCCTTGTTCAGATGCTATCGAGGCAGTGTTAGGTGGGTCAGAAAACTGCTAGCTTGGGGGGATACAAGGACTAATAGATTAACAGTAGCCACTGGCAGAGGTGAAAGTGATTCTTACACTGCTTCTATTGGGCAGCAGCCTGGAAAACAAGATGCAGGATATTTCAGAGACTGCTGGGAGTCATTGTGGTACAAATAAACACATGGGTTGTGTTAGGGTAGCTAAGAATAGGAACAGGTGCATGTATACTTGTGTGTACACCAATGCTAGGAGTTTGGTAAATAAATTAGATGAATTTGAGGTATTGCTCAAAACATCAAAGGCAGATATTGTTGGGATATCAGTGACGTGGTGTCACACAGAAATAAGGAATGCAGAACTGGAATTTGAGGAGTACAATGTGTCCAGAAAGGATAGACTGGATAGGAAGGGAGGAGGGGTTATGCTATTAATTAAGAAACACATAAAATCCAAGGAAGTGAAGCCAGTCGACATCGCTGGACAATGCAGTGCCAAGTCAGTTTGGTGTGACATAAGCATTGGGAAATCAAAATTGAGAGTAGGAGTGTGCTATAGGCCTAATGACTCTGATGAGTATAATAAGAATCTGTACAGGGAAATAGAGCGGGCCAGTAAATCAGAGTGTCTTATATTGGGGGATTTTAATTTCCCAGATATTGACTGGAATTTGTGGGTTGGTCACTCACACACTAGCAAGGCTTTTGTGGATTTATTGGATGATTTATTGAATCACTGTGGCAGCGATCACAGTGTGCTGGTGGGATTTACTCCATCAGGGGTAAAGGGAAGGGTTTTTGCTTTCGTAAAGGCGACTACGATGGTCTGAGACAGTATTTAAATTCTATACAGTGGGACCAACTGATGATGTTACCAACTGCAAATTCAAAATAGGAAGCATTCAAAGAACTTATCTTGGAAGCTATTAGGCTTTACATACCAACTAAGAAATATTGTTCAAGGTTTAGGCCTAAATGGATGTCAGATGAACTAATGAGACATATGGCAGAGAAGAAAAATGCGTGGGATACATATAAATTAATGGATGACATGGAAGCTTATGATAGATATAAGTGGTAGAGAATGAAAATGACCTGGGGGTAATTGTGCAGGCAGATATGAAGTTCTCTGACCAGTGCAGACGGGCTGCAAGAGTAGCTCATGGTGTCTTGTCAATGATATATACAGGAATTTTTCTAGCAGGAATAAGGAGATGATTATTCCCTTGTATAAGGCAATGGTCAGTCCACACCTTGAGTACTGTATACAGGTCTGGAGGCCTCATTTCAAGAAGGATGTAGAGCTGCTAGAACGAGTACAGAGAAGGGAAACGATTAGTGAATAGAACAAAGAGTTGCTCTTATGAAGAAAGGCTTAAGTTTTGCAAATTACAGTGTCTGGTAACTAGGCACCGGCGAGGTGATCTGATAGAGGTGTATAAAGCCTTGAATGGTTTGAGTGTGATCAATACCGTTGGGATTCTTCCTCTTGCTCAGAACAATCACCTGAGAGGGCATAAATTCAAATTGAGGAAGGACAGATATAGGATAGATGTGCGGAAATTTGCCTTTAGGCAGCGGGTAGTTGGTTGGTGGAACAAACTTCCATCCCTTGTGGAAGTTGATAGCCTAAATAAATTTAAGGCTCAGCTGGACAGGTATTTCGAATGAACGGAGGGGTGAAATGGGAGTGGGTTTTTTTTTTTTTTTTTTTTGTTGGCTGATGCTGCATAAGCTTGCTTTCTTGCATCATATGCCTCTACTAATTCTAATCGCAACCAGACCTTATTTCAATCTCACTCACTTGCTTACCAACATAGAGACGGTAAGATTTTTATTAACAGTGTGCTCTCTCTATTTGATATCTGGAACTGACCCCGAGACAGACCCTGATCTCATTATGTAGTTGCTTTTCGCTTAGAGATTTCCGTGGACACACTACCCTGTGGGATAGTGCTGACATTAATGAAAGGGAACAATATTTAGAGCATATGCCTGCTGACAATGATCTCTCCCTTTAAAATGTAGAAACTAACGCTTTTTTTTTCCATGTCTATCCGTATGTGCTCTGCCATTGATCTTTCTATCTACTCCCCCCTTCTCTACTCCCTTCACTTACTTGGGAGGCAAAACCCCTACTGATGTGAATACTTGATTTCTTATTGGGAGGCTTTCTTCCTTTTGGTTTATTCTCCTGGAAGCATGATCAGGATTACTGGAATGAGTTCAACATCTGGCTGTGTGACATCATTAGCTCATGATCAACAGAAAATGTTATCCATGCATCTGTAATTGCAATTCCAGAAACGCTCAAAACAATGATTTCAGAATTCTGACATTATCCCACCACAATCTTTCTCATAGTCTTTAAATGTGCATGTACCAATGCACGCTATATTCGATGTCGGAGCCAAAAAGGAAGCATGGATCCACTTCACACCCACCATTAACTAGGCTTCTAGTACTAAGGCAGTCTGGGACAAAACCAGAAAATGAAGGGAAAATGCACATTGCACCCCTTATCAGTCCTGTAATATAGTGGATGTGCTGTTGCAGACTGACCTGCGGTAGTCAACTCTTGGGGAAATGACTTCTTACGTCTCTACGATATTATCTTTTTCTCCAGAGTTCCTTGTCCTAAAAAACAGGTACTTAATTTTACTTCAAACAATTTTTACCCATATAATGGACCATCATACATAATATAACACATATAGCATACCTTCATAAGGGAACCCATATGAAGGCTAGTGCCCTTGGACCAGATAACATCCATTATGAAATGATTAAACATCTTGTTGCAAATTTAGGAAGGGATCCTAAAATTGCAACACTATTACTGTCCTATTGCTCTGGCTAGCTCTATGTGAAAAATATTGCAGAGAATAATCAATGCTTGTATGATCAATGCCTTGTATGTTACTGAGAATCAAATGACATCCTCTCCTGCATTCAATATGGCTTTCAAAGGATAGATCCTCTTTTTACCACTTAATTAGACAGGAAGCATCTATCTGAGATGCATTACTAACGTGAGAGCACCTGGTGCCCATCTTCTTTGATATGGAAAAAAAGCATATGACACAACTTGGAGATTTAGTATTTAAATCTAAGAAGCTCCCACCACTTCACAAATCTTTTTATACCATTATTGTTTCCAAGTTCATGCAGGATCTGCCCTATCTCAGATTCTTTGCCACGATGATGATGATGATTTTTCTTTTAATAGTGCAAAAACGTCGAAGGTCTTTGCCAAGAGGAGGATGTACTGCAAGGATCTGTTTTAAGTGTTATGCTTTTTGCCATTAAAGTAAATTCCATTACTTAATAGCTTTCTCCAAATGTAAGCAGTGCACTAGTTTATGGCGCTTCCATAGCCAGGTGGGAAGGAGCAGCAGTGCATAGCTCACGCTTCTTGATTAGACCGGGGTTTGAGCCCGTCACCACTAAATACAGAGGATGCGAAAAGGTCAAGGAAATGACCACCGCATATTCCCTGGGCGCCTCCGTAGCCAGGTGGGAAGGAGCAGCAGTGCATAGCACACGCTTCTTGATTAGACCGGGGTTCGAGCCCGTTACCACCAAATATGGAGGATGCGGAAAGGTCAGGGAATGACCACCGCATATCCCCGAGCAATATGGCCTTAGTTGCTAATGCTCCTAAAAACCAAAACAACAAACAACCGCATATTCCCGGAGCAATATGGCCTTAGTAGTTGCTAATGCTCCTAAAATCCAAATAACAAAAAAATAGTGCACAAGTTTACAGTTGGGCGAAGATGCCAGTTATATTGACGACTTAAGCATGTTTTTCCAGTCTTACAACATGCATATTATTGAAAGACTGCTGCAACAAGTTATTGACTGTTTTAAATTCCAGGCAGTGGCTAGTGTCTTCAGGCTCTCACCACAGAAGACTGTTTATGTACATTTTTTCCCAAAAGTGTAGCCTTCAACCAGCACCTAATATTGAGGCTTAGACAAAATGCTATTCTGGAAGTACGAGACAAAATTCTTGGGACTCCTATTTGACAAAAAAAAAAAATTGCCGCGTGTTCAGTAGATGGTTTTATGTGAAACATCCTTCGCATACCTTTTAGTTATATTGATTTCTAAATAAAAAAGCTTTTGCATTGTAAGTATTTTATTGAACATTCACAAATTTCCATAATTTCCGCTGGAAGACAAGATAGAAGGGTGTTATGATCACTAAAGTAAGAGATGTATACTTATGATTGCAACATATCTAATGTTTCTTGAAAATAGCATCAATTGTAGTTGATAGGGATTAGTGTTAAGAGTTAGATCGAACGTTTCCTGCAGGATGGTAATTGACAATTTAGTTTCTTCCAATCTGAAGTTAGCATTGAAATCGGCACTCATAATCATGGGTATTTTATGCAATTCAGTCATTCTTTGATGACAGACACATGCAATTTCCTTATTTCCTCTGCATGCTCATCAAACAATAAGCTCCGCGGTACGTTAGTCTGAAGCAATTCTAAGGTATTTATCTTCACTCTACAATATCGTCTGTTGTTTGGCAATGAGACTTTCCTCAATTGGAACTGCTTCACTTATGTTATCTTTAGCCAAATTAATTTCCATGTGACTGTCATCAAAGAATGACTGATGTATTGTGATTTGATACAATTGATAGAGAGGTATATTGACCAAATACTGAAGCCACACCTTAACCACTTGCTTTCTTAAAATAGCTGGACTTGTGTATTTTCTTGCATTTTATATCACATATATACAACGGTCGTCATCAAACTCACTTAGCAAGAGATGGACCATTGTGTTGACTGAAACAGGCACATTGATCATTTGGCCCAAAATACTGTATTGTCTGTATGCGTGTCTCAGTCGCCTTAACTGCATGAACGGTAATCGAGGAGAAATTAGCCTCTCTCTATCAGTGAATCCAGTAACGGTAAATGCAACAAAATTTCTGGGTAGACAAAGCTGTTCGACTTACATACTGCTGGAATGGTGTGATCCTCTACAGCTATTACATGCAAGAATCCTGTGGACGTCAACATTGGGAAATGGAGTGCATGTCAATGGTGTATCTTTAGCAGCTGGTTTCTTTGTGTTGTTTTCAAACCATAGATGATTGCGAATGTAGCATACATTTTCAATCGTCTATGGTTTGAACAGAAATCATTTTTCATAAATCTCCTTTCAAACTCTTAATGCACGTTCTTATGTATATAGTAGTTGGCTCAAGGAAAAGGAGCTTGATCATTTAAATTCATCTGCTCCTCAATTGGAGAAATGTTCCTTTGTACTCACTTTGGGTACACCATTGCTGCTCCATTGTTAGATGGAGCAGCATAGTTCGTTAAAGGCACTGCTAAATCCAACGCTTGATTTTCTGTTTGTCTTTAAAGCAATCTCGATAGTCTTTTTCTCCCCGCTTACCATTCTTGCCTACTCATTACTATCTTCGTCTTTTTTTTCTTAGGTCTTGTCGCTTTTGTTCTTGCTTGATACTCTCGAGAACGATCTGCACTTGATTTCGGCATTGTTGAACACTCAAATTCTATTTTCAAAAATTATTGCCACCTAACAATGGAATGTAACGGAATGCGAGATGAAAAATGAAATTTTTGACTTTGTATTGTTGTAGTCATGACAAATACTTGTATTGTTGTGATCGTAAGTCCTGCAGTAGTAACTGCAGGATTGTAATGTCATACTATCAACAAATGGCTACAGTCAAATGGGTAATTAGACTATTGGCTTGGATTTTGCTAACCTCTTCGAAGCCAAGGATGTTTTCACATAAAATAAACCATCTTTTGTGCGTACAGAATACACACACATTTTTTTTTTTTTTTTTTAATCACGTTTTTCTAATGGAATTCGACGATATCCAAATGAATGCCATTTGAATTTTGTAGATTGGTTCGCTAGAACTTGAGATATCATGCTGGTCACGGAAAATGCGTCACACATCTAATTACACTACTAGTGAATGCGCTGCACAAACTAGTGATGGGAGCGTGGGAAGCCCATCTGGTGGAAGCTGCAGATGACGTAATCACTTCCGTGATGCATTTTTTACATGACCAATCAGATTTACTCCATTGGTGGTGACACCAAGGATGTTTCACATAAAACTTGACCTTTCTTCAGCATATTCTTCAACTTTGAACAAAGTGCAGGGAAGAGTTAAACATTCATTACTCTCTGTCTCACTTCTACTTATTGGGGTGCTGATTGGTGCACTTTACTATGTCTATATTGCACAATCAAAATTAGATTATGAATCTTAGGTATATGCATCTGCCAGATATAGACTGCTTTGGTGGCTTGAACGCTGTCCGTCATCAGACTATTCATATTGTTATAGCATACAGAACATCTCCTGTTCAAAGTTTATAAGTGGAAGCGAATGAACCTTCCCTATTTCTTCAAAAGCAGTTGTATTTACAGTATGCTTTTATTGAAATCCCTCTATGACCACTCCTTGTAGACATCAGTTTTTCAGCTATATTGGAAAAATCTCTTTCTTCAGTGAGACTGCCAACCATCCTTTTAGTATTCATATCCAAGAGTCACCTCAGCATATTCAAGCACATTCGTATCCAAGAGTCACCTCAACAATTTACTTATCATGGTAGACAAGGTTGCTTCAACACCCCTCCACCTTGGTATGCTCGTTTTCCAGCCTGCATTTTCATCATTAACAACTGGGGAAAGTGTAACACTCCAGATTATGTCTACATATAACTCTATTCAGCACACCACCCGGAACATTCAGAACATTCAGGCTGACTGGGAAAAAGTCAGTTGAACATTCTGACTTCTTGCCAGTCTAAACAGATGGTTAGGAGGCTGAAATGTCTGTGGGATCTACTGCTATGATATCCCGAACATATTCCCACTGAATGCAGCATATTCACTGCAGAGTTGCACACTATAGAGCTAGACTTGGATCATATACAAACTTAGCACCCCAAAAATGTATTGTGTATACTTATTCTCTGTGTTTGTTGCAGGCTTTGTTATCAATGAAATATAATCCTTATCCATTCCTGGCTTGAGTATAGCAGTCTGCAGTATCTTTCTGAATCTGATAATTCCTTCTGCCTGATCCCCAGCCCATTATTATTATCAGGGGAATGGATTTGGCAGATACACCAGTGAAATCAGCTGTGATCGCCAAACAATTATTGCCTGTATCTGATTTGTTCTTCTCTCCTTTGCATTTATATATTTGAAGAATTCCTTATGCCCACACTTTGCAATCATACTTCGTTACAGGGCACAACAAATACACATAATACACATTGCAATCATACTAAGGAAGTATGACGTCACACAAGAATCATGGTAATGATTCTTTAGTGGCATATCATACTATTCTACAAATGGATTTTGTTAACCTCTTCGAAGCCAAGGATGTTTTTACATAAAACATTTTTTGTGTGTACAGGGTACACATGCAATTTTTTTAATGGTATATATGCATTCAAGGTTTCTGTGATTAATGTTTTAAAGGTATACTATAATTAAATTGTATTCACTCTCTGTGAGATATCTACCCAGTTGATAGAGGCCATGTAGCACCTTAGCCAGGTGGGAAGGCGCCTCCATAGCCAGGTGGGAAGGAGCAGCAGCGAGTAGCACATGCTTCTTGATTAGACTGGGGTTCGAGCCCGTTACCACCAAATACGGAGGATGCGGAAATGTCAGGGAATGACCACCGCATATCCCGGAGCAATATTGCCTTGGTTTTTAGGAGCATTAGCAACTAAATAACAAACCTCTCTCTTCATCGTCCACTGTAGAACTCTGTGATCACTTCCTACTACTGGTTCCTGTACTATTATTAAATAGATCCCATATCAGTATACAGGCATACCTCGATTAACGAATAGGATGCGTTCCACGAAATTACTTCGTTAACCGAAACTTCGTTTTCAGAGGTAAAAATACTATGGCCAGAATAGGGATACGTTCCTACGTAAAGAAAATGAAAAGCTTTTTTTCGAACAAAGAAAAGTTTTATTAAATAAACAGTCAACTTACATACAAAGTGAAATCACATTTTAAAATATGAGGTTAAAGTTGATTGTTTATGTTTTTTTTCTCTTTCATTTAACAATTGCCTATACGGAGTTATTGCATTTAACACTGATCGCTTAACTATAACACTTCTTCCTAAATCAGGATCATTTTCACTAAAAAAATTTAAAACGTTTTCAATGTCATTTAAGCACCTTTTTAAATCTTTGGTTGTTAACACTTTTTCGGCAGGAACTTCTTTAACTTCGCCTTCATTATCTTTGTCTTCGTTGCTAACAAGGTTTTCTAAATCTTCCACTGAAAAACCATCATCTTCTGCATTCAATAAATTTCTAACATCCTCTTCATCGACATTTTCGAAACCTATTGATTGAGCCATCTGGATAACTTCATTTCTAATTTCTTGGATGTTATTTTCTTCTTCTAGTACAACCTCTGGCCATATTTTGCGCCAAACTCCATTTAAGCATTTCTTAGTGACTTCTTTCCAAGAACTATCAATGTTTTCAATTGCGTTTTTAATGGTGTAGTTTTTCCAAAAAGTTTTAACTGTCATTTCCTCTTTATCCTCTAGTTCAGGTAAATTGCTTAAAATTCGCCGCAGATAATAAGCTTTAAATGATGCTATTACTCCCTGATCCAATGGTTGAATCAGGAAAGTTGTGTTTGCTGTTAGAAACACAACTTTGACAGGAATGCATGTGTCCAACGTGTTAAGATCAGTAGGATGTCCCGGAGCATTGTCTAACAACAAAAGAGCTTTTTCTTCAAAGTTGTTTTTTTTGACAATACCGTTTTACTCCAGGACAAAAGTGGTTAACAAACCAATCAGTAAATAACTCCTTGGTAACCCACGCTTTTCTATTTGCTTTCCATATTACAGGTAAATTCATTTTTATGTTACCTTTTAACGCCCTCGGATTTTCTGAATGGTAAACTAATAACAATTTTAATTTATAATCGCCAGAGGCATTTGATCCAAAGAGTAACGTTAAACGGTCTTTGGCTGCTTTGAACCCAGCAGCTGATTTTTCTTCAATAGAAATGAAGCTTTTTGTTGGTAGCCGTTTCCAGAACAAACCGCTTTCGTCAACATTGAACACCAAATTTGGTGGAAAATTTTCACGTTCAATTATTTCCTTTAGTTTTTCTGGAAACTTATTTGCAGCTTCTCTTGTTAATTTTACACTATGAATCCTGGCCCGTTTTTTTAAATTTCTCGAACCAACCACGAGAAGCCCCAAAGGTTTCCGTAATTTCTTCAGTTTGTTTAGATTTCAGGTGATTAAACAAAAATAATGCTTTTTCTTGAATGACCATTTGACTTAAAGGCATATGACGTTGTGACATATCATCTATCCACAAACTTAACATTTTCTCCATTTTTTCTAAAATTGGATTCCTTAAGCGAGTTAATTTTGCCGCTGTAACATCTGTACAATTCTGAGCAGACTGTTTTATTTTTTCTGATTGACTTAGTATGGTTGTTAAAGTTGATTGCGCTAATCCTAAAGAATGTGCCACATCGGATTTTCTTTCGCCGCTTTCAACACGTCGTACGATATTTAGTTTAGTTTCCAAAGAAATTGCTTTTCTTTATGTTAAATGGGGCTTGAAATTGCGGACTTCGTTATATCGAGGCTTCGTTATCAGAGGTAACGTTAACCGAGGTATGCCTGTATTATAATTACCTAGTGGTTCCTTTATGTGGATATTCTTAATGCATAAGAAATAACTGCTGATAATCAGATTGATCAAGGCTCTTTCATACTCTCATTGTTTCTCTAACATGCTGCTGTAGAAAACAGTCATCCAATAAATTCAGAAAAGATATGCTACTGTGGATATGACCACACCGAAGGTTCTGGTCAGTATCAGGAAAGTTAAAATCTCCAGTTATAATATCTTCTATATAGTGGCCCAATCTGTTTCTCTGTATAGATGCTTTGATGAAAGCAGTTGTTGCAGAATAATTCCTGCCCGACCACTCCATGGAGACATCCAACTTTGAGCCACAGTGGGGAAATAGCTCTGTAATAGCCAGAAGATTGCCAACTATCTCTTCAGCATTCATGCCAAAGAGCTACTCAAAGATTTTAACATCATGATAGACAATGTTTTGTGCTAATGGAGGCAACTCCTTCCACCCCATCAGGGTTATATATCATTGTGCAAGTTCTCCATTAAAAATTGCAGAATGGCCAGCACCTGACTTCTTGCCTATCTCTGGACGAATGTCAGCATCATCTTCAGAATCTTTGAATAATCAAAGATGTATGACACATACAAATTCTTTCTTAGCATTACAAGCTTTATCACAAATGAAACAAAATTCTTATCCATTCCTTCACAAGTTCAGCAGATGCTACATTTTCTTCCTGAATGTTTATTTAATATCTGCTTTTGTTGGATCCCAAGCCACATTAGGATCAGTTGCAATGAACTGGCTGGTGCTGTTGCAGTCAGATCAACATAGCCCCAGAACTTTGGTCTTTCTTCCATTACTAACCATACATTGCAGTATCTACAGGCTGTACCTTGTTAAAATAAAATGTGTTACTACACTTATGTGCCAAAACATTATGACCACCTACCTAATATGATGTTGGTCCTCCACATGTAGCCAAAACAGCTCATACCCGGCAATGCATGGAGGCTACAAGATTTCCAAATATGTCTTGTGGTATCCGATACCAACATGTAACCAGCAGATCCTTTAACTCCTGTAAGGTCCGTGGTTGAGATGCCACAGATTGGAATGCCTGTTCCATCACAAACCACAGATGCGTGACGGGATTGATGTCTGTAGAATTTGGAGGCCAGGGCAATACCTGGAAGTCTTTCTTGTGTTCCATGAACCAGTCTTGAACAGTCCAGTCGGTGTGGCAGGGCGCATTATCCTGCTGAAAGACGGCACTGCCAGCGGGGAAGACTGTTACCACGAAAGGGCGTACCTGGTCAACAATGATGTTTAGGTATGGGGTAGATGTCAGGGTGCCTGGCACATGGATGACTGGACCCAGGGTATCCCAGCAGAACATCATCCAAAGCATTCCACTGCCACCACTGGCTTGTTTTCATCCCACGGGTGCATCCAGGTGCCATCACTTCTCCAGGTAAACAACACACGTGTACCTGGTCATCCACATGGTGCAACAGGAAACGCAATTCATCAGCCCAGACGGCCTTCTTCCAATCACTCAAGGTCCAGTTTCGATGCTCGCATGCCCATTGTAGGCACTGCCACCGGTGAACTGTGGTTAGCACGTGCACTCGGAGTTGCCTGCAGCTACGCAGCCCCATTTTATGATGTACTGTGTAGTAGTAGTAGTGGCATGTGATGCAAGAAAGCAAATGTATGAGCTTATGCAGCATCAGCCAAAAAAAAAAAAAATCACACCATTCCCTCCAAATGCCTGTCCAGTTCCTCCTTAAATTTATTCAACCTATCAACTTCCACAACGACAGATGGAAGTTTGTTCCAGCAATTAACCACCTGCTGGCTAAAGGCAAATTTCCGCAGATCTAATCTACATCTGTCTTTTCTTAATTTGAATTTATGCCCCCTTAGGTTCGTAATCTGAACAAGTGGAAGGATCCCATCAGAATTCAGCGTGCTCAACCCATTCAAGGCCTTATACACCTCAATCAGATCACCGCGCAGGTGCCTAGTCTCCAGCCACTGCAATTTGCAGAACTTAAGCCTCTCTTGATAAGAGGATCCCTTCATTCCCCTCACCAATCTTGTTACCCTTCTCTGTACACGCTCAAGTAAATCTACATCCTTCCTAAAATGAGGCCTCCAGACCTGTACGCAGTACTCAAGGCGTGGCCTGACCATTGCCTTATACAGAGGGATAATCACCTCCTTTTCCCTGCTAGCAAAATTCCTATATATCATTGACAAAACCCCATGACCTGCCCTGGCAGCCTGTCTGCATTGCTCAGAAAACTTCATATCTGCCTGCACAATTACTCCCAGGTCTTTTTCATTTTCTACCACCTTAAGTGTAGTACCATACAGTTGGTACATTTCTCTGGGGTTACTTCTACCCATATGCAGTACTTTGCATTTGTCAAGGTTAAACTTCAGGTGCCACTTCTTAGCTCATCTGCCCAAATTATCTAGATCCTGTTGCAGTAGCACACTGCCATTACTGTCATTAACAACTCTGCCAACCTTTGTATCATCTGCAAACTTCGACACTAAGCCTGATATACCTTCATCAATATCATTGATAAATACACAAAACAACAGTGGACCCAACACCGAACCCTGTGGGACTCCACTAATAACATTAGTCCAAGAAGAGCAGCACCCATTGATTACCACCCTCTGTCTTCTCCCACTCAACCATCCTTTTATCCATTGTAGCAACTTACCCTTAATACCATTCTGCTCCAATTTGTAGAATAGTCTTCCATGCGCAACAGTGTCAAAAGCTTTCCTGAAATCCAAATATATGATATCAAAATTATTTTTTGTATCCAGTTCCTTTGTAACCACATCATAATATCCTATCAAATTTGTCAGACAAGACTTTCCCTTAACAAACCCATGCTGTGTCTGAATTATTGCTGAAGTCTTGTCTAGATGATCCTGCAATGCATCTTTAACCAGCGACTCCATTATTTTACCCGTTTGATGGGTTTGATGTACTGTGTGTTGTGACACATTACTCCCTTCACCAGCATTCCAATTACTGCCGAGTTGCACCACAATCGCCCTTCTGTTGCCACGTGTCATCCGGGAGAGCCTTCGCTCACCTCAAGCATCGGTGAGCCAAGGTCGTCCAACACCTCACCATTCATGGTTTTTCCCTCCTCCGATCACTTTTTTTTTTCTTTTCTTTTTTTTTTTTTTTTTTTTTGTTGGTTTGCTTTTCACTTTCATTTTATTTTTGTTTATTTATTTTTTTAATGCTGAGTTATTCTCTTGGGTAGCTAGACAAAATTCCTGAGTGTGACAGTGCAGTCGTATCAGCCACGAGAAAGTGCAGCTAATATTTTGTATGTTGGAATGTCAGGCTTGTGTACCGTTTATAAATTTTTTGCCATTGGCACAATGGAATACTCAACACAGAGGAACAATGATTAAAAGACAGGCTTCCTCTTAAAAAGTAACCTACTGCTTGGAAAATTTTAACAATTGCTCAAAGAGATATCCTGCATTGAAGGAACAAAAGTCGAAATTTGCTTTCCTTGTAGGCTAAAAATTTGACACATCAGTTTGCTGTTACTGACAAGGGCAGTGAGCTGCAAAAATTTGTCCTGAAACAAGGCTAACATATGTTTGAAGGGAAAACCAGCTCTGATCAAAATAAACGAGTTCTCCTTGGGAATTTTTAACAACTCAAATGTCTAAAGGTAGGTGCCCTTTTGTGTTGATAAATTTGATATATCATGTTGCTGATGCTGAGGTGGGTTGCAAAAAAAAAAAAAAAGCTATGAAATGTGGCCATAATATGTGCAGAAAGCCATAACGTATTCATATTTGCTAAATTTGAGAATTTAGCAAATGTGAATCTTACATTCATATGTAAGATTCATATTTGCTATCTTACATTTGTCTCTCTCTTTACCTTTCTTTTCTCCCCCACCCTCTACAGTTAAGATTGCTTTTACATCAATAGTACATAAACTACAAATTTGCTAGAACCAAATGTTAAGTGCACCCCTTATAACCAATTAAATTAACCAACAATCGTCCATTGCATAGATTTCTTGAAAAGTTAACTTTCCATTTTTCTATTGCCACAAAAATTGTAATTACTAACTCCTCTAATGAAATAATGAAACACATTAATTAAGGTGTATTAGCATTAGCATTAGTAGAGGCATTTGATGCAAGAAAGCAAGCTTATGCAGCATCAGCCACAAAAAAAAAAAAAAAAGAAACCATTTCCACTTCACCCCTCTGTTCGTTCAAAATACCTGTCCAGCTGAGCCTTAAACTTATTTAGGCTATCAACTTCCACGACAAGGGATGGAAGTCTGTTCCACCAACCAACCACACGCTGGCTAAAGGCAAATTTCCGCACGTCTATCCTACATCTGTCTTTCCTCAATTTGAATTTATGCCCTCTCAGGTGATTATTCTGAGCGAGATGAAGAATCCCATCAGCATTGAGCATGCTCAAACCATTCAAAGCTTTATACACCTCTATCAGATCACCTCGCTGGTGCCTAGTCTCCAGACACTGTAATTTGCAAAACTTAAGCCTTTCTTCATAAGAGCACCCCTTTGTTCCATTCACTAATCTTGTTGCCCTTCTCTGTACTCGTTCCTGCAGCTCTACATCCTTCTTGAAATGAGGCCTCCAGACCTGTATACAGTACTCTAGGTGTGGCCTGACCATTGCCTTATACAAGGGAATAATCACCTTATCCCTGCTAGAAAAATTCCTATATATCATTGATAATACACCATGAACTACTCTTGCAGCCCGTCTGCACTGCTCAGAGAACTTCATATCTGCTTGCACAACCACCCCCAGGCCCCTTTCATTCTCTACCACTGTCAGTGTAGTACCACAGAGTTGATACGTTGCTCTGGGGTTGCTGTTTCCCATGAGTAGTACTTTACATTTGTCAATATTAAACTTCATTTGCCACCTCTCAGCCCATCTGCTCAACCTTTCCAGATCCTGTTGCAGCAGCATAGTGTCAGTAGTGTCCTTGACAACCCTGCCTACCTTTGTATCATCTGCAAACTTCGATATTAAGCTTGATATACCATCATCAGTATCATTTATGAATACAGAAAACAATAATGGACCCAACACTGAACCTGAGGGACTCCCCTAATAACATTAGTCCACGACGAGCAGTGTCCATTGATTACCACTCTCTGTCTTCTCCCCCTCAGCCACCCTTTTATCCACAGCAGCAATTTGCCTCCAATGTCACACTGCTACAATTTGTGCAGCAGCCTTCCATGTGCAACAGTATCAAAAGCCTTTCTAAGATCCAAGTATATAATATCAAAGTTATTCCCTGCATCCAGTTCCTTTGTGACTGCATCATAGTATCCAATCAAATTGGTCAGGCAAGACTTCCCCTTAACAAAACCATGCTGTGTCCGAGCTATAACTGAAGCCTTGTCTAAATGATCCTGCAGTGCTTCTTTAACTAGTGCCTCCATTAATTTTCCTGGAACAGAAGTTAAACTCACAGGTCTATAATTACTTGTGTCAGCCTTTGATCCTCCTTTGTGAATTGGGGTCACATTTGCACATCTCCAGTCTGTGGGTACCTCCCCTGAGTCCAAGGAAGCTCTCATAATTATGGCTAAGGGTTTGCTTACTTCCTCTGCTGCCTCCTTTAATATAACTGGATAGATCCCATCCACTCTGGGTGCCTTTCTTGTGTTTATCTTCAACAATTTCTCCTCCACTTTACTCTCAGTTATTACAAGATTCTCTAGCTTACTGCTAGAGTTGAATACACCTCTGGCTTTCCCCTCGCTAAATAACTCCTCATGTGTGAATGTCGATGCAAAATATTCATTTAGTTTGTTAGCTAAATGGACCCAACGTTCATTGGTCTGTGGTCTGTGACAACCTCAAGGACCCAATATGGTCCTTGAGGTTGTCACAGACATTCTCTCAGATATGCCAGACAAGCTGTTCTTGCTACCTGGGAGTCTAAAACGCTGATGGAACTGATATTCGGGTGACACTCAAGTCAAAGTGGACCCAATTTCGGCGAAGTCTGGACGGTCTATGACAGCCAAATCCTCTGCTTGCACCTTCACGATGGTGGGACTGTTAGTAATCCTGGGTATAACCTTCATGCACAAGTACATGGTGGGTGACCACCCAGGTGTGAACCAACGTAAGCAGGGGTCGAGGTGTGGCGCCCACACCACATGGAGGAACGCCGCCCCTCTATGTTACCAGGCAGTACTAGGTGGTAGATGACTCTCATCAACCGGTGAAATACCACCACTTTGCTTATTGGAGGCTTGAAGTGGTGGAACCCATGTTTAGTCTCTAGAGCTAAGTTCCGGTCAACCATTCCCCATCTCTTTATCATGCAGTATGACTGATGAATTTTGAAGTTATGGTGAACATCATGGTGGGATCCAATCTTCCTTACATTTCGAGGGTACAGCTCTAAAACAGTGTTCGCAGGCCAGCCACTAGTTAGTACACTGGACTGAACCTATTGGTAACTCTCTAGGAGGCTTCCGGATCAGCTAGTGTATAATCTTGCTACCTCTACTCTGCCAGATAGTGACTGGAGGGAGTCCGAGTAGTGTGTATGCGGGGAGCATTGTCGAGGCCACGTTATGTCAAGGATCTGGGTATATTCTTACCACATGTACGCCATATCCAAAAATTTCATTACTTCATACAGCATGTCCCACCCACTTTTTCTTACTATTGAATACACCATGAATTGTCAAAATAATAGAGCAAGCTTATCTGCGAAAAGATCTAAACCTCCCAAGGACTTCCTAATTCATTTCACAAATATACGTGGTCTCAATTCTAATCTCAACGATGTCCATTTCCACTTGCAGTCTTCCAAACCCCATGTACTTTTTCTGACTGAATCTCAGTTATCAGTTGATTCAACTACTGCTCATCTCAGATGTCCAAATTATTTTCTGTATGATTCCTTTCGCCTCAAAGGTGGTACTTGTGCATATGTCCGTTCTGATATTCCCTGTCAGAGACTTGGCAATTTGGAATCTCCTCTCTTTGATCTTCTCTGGCTTAAAATCTCTCTACCTCATTGTGTAAAATTCATCTGTTGTCTCTACCGTTCTCCCAACTCCACTAATCACTTGGAGCTCTTTGACTTCCTCTCTTTGCAACTTGACTTTCTCCAGTCCAACTTTCCTAACAGTGAGGTAATTTTCCTTGGTGATTTTAACGTTCGCAACTCCAGCTGGCTTCCGTTTTCTAGTCACACTGACCCAGCAGGTCGAGATGCTGAGGCTTTTGCAATTACTAATGACCTAGCACAGATTGTTCATTTACCTACAAGAATACCGGACAATCCTAATCATACAGCCAATACGCTTGATCTTTTTCTCACAAACAACCCTTCTAAGTACAAGGTTGAAGTGAGAGGTCCTTTAGGCACTTCAGATCACAACTTGGTGATTGCCTCTTCTCCAATGGAACCTTTATCTCATGGCTATTCCCAACCTCGTATTGTTTGGCATTACAAGAATGCAAAATGGGATGACCTGCGAGACTTCTTTTCTTCTTTTCCTTGGTCTGATTACTGTTTCAAAACTTCTGATGTCAACGTTTGCTCAGATCGTGTCAGTGAAATTATTCTTGCAGGAATGGAATCCTTTATCCCACACTCCACTTTAAAATCTCGTCCTTTATCTAAACCTTGGTTTTCCAATAAATGTGCTAAGGCTGTCCAAGAGAAGAACGTTGCATATCGTAATTGGCTTATTTCTAATTCTTCAGTTTCATTTTCTGCGTACACCAAAGCTTGCAACAATTGTAAAGCAGTTATTAATCAGTCCAAACTAGAGTTTGAACAGGCTAAGAGTAGAAAACTTGCTTCTTGCCCTAATGGTAGCTGAGCATTCTGGTCTCTTGGCAAAGCTATTGGCCACAACTTTTGCCCATCTCTGCTCCCACCTCTGTCCAAACCAGATGGTTCTGTTGTCACTTCAGCCAAGGATAAAGCTGACCTGCTAGCATCCCATTTTTCTTCGAGCTCATGTATTAATGATCTTGGTAAAACACCTCCCACCATTCCTAACACGCTCCATTCAATGCCTCCTGTGGTCTTCCATCAAAAGGATATCAGACGGATTTTGATGAATCTTGATGCTAATTAAGCTCCAGGTCCTGATGGTATTTCTCCTCTTGTTCTCATAACTTGTGCTCCTGAACTTACTCCTATTCTTTGCCGCCTTTTTTCACTTTCTTATTCCAAAGGTATTTTTCCTTCTGCTTGGAAATCTGCTCATATCCAGCCAGTTCCTAAGAAGGGTGACAAATCCCTCCCATCCAATTATCGTCCCATTGCAGTTACTTCTACTCTTTCTAAAGTAATGGAGAAATCAATTAACCGCCAACTCTTAAACTACCTAGAAACCTTCCGTCTGATCAATGATCGCCAGTATGGATTCCGTCAGTGTCGATCCACTGGTGATATTCTGGCTTATGTTACCCATTTATGGACTAATTCAATGGAAAGGTTCGGTGAAACACAAGTAGTTGCTCTTGACATCTCAAAGGCTTTTGATCGTGTTTGGCATAAAGGTCTTCTAAACAAGCTTCCATCTTATGGTTTGCCAACTGTTTTTAGTAATTGGTTATCCAGTTTTCTCTCTGATCGCTCACTGAGGGTGATGGTAGATGGCTCTCTGTCTTCTAACTTCTCCACTAATGCCGGTGTCCCCCAAGGTTCAGTTCTTTCCCCCACTCTTTTCCTCTTGTATATCAATGACCTTCTTCCATTGACTGGAAATCCTATCCATAGTTTTGCCGATGATAGCACATTGCATTCAACTTTCCATTTTGAGAAACCTTGTCCAGCTCAATCAGCTTCAAGTTCTCGAAAATCTGCTGCCAATTCCTTAAATGCCGATCTTCAGGTAATTCTCCAGTGGGGCAAAGACAACTTAGTTGATTTCAACCCTTCTAAAACTCAATCTTGTCTTATATCTCGCAAAAAGGATTCTTCTGCTCCTATGCTTATCTTTAGTGACACTCCGATTTCTAGGCAAAATGATATATCTCTTTTGGGGATTACCCTGACTTCTAATCTCTCTTGGCACAAGCACATTACAAATATTGCTTCCTCTGCATCTAAAAAACTTGGTTTTCTCTTTCGCTCTCGGCGTTACTTTTCTCCCAAACAGCTGCTCACTCTGTATAAATCGCAAATCCGCCCTGCCATGGAATATTGTTCCCACATCTGGGGTGGTGCCCCCAAAACCTCTCTCAGGCTTCTTGATTCCATTCAGAAGAGGGCAGTTAGGTTAATTAATGATTCATCTCTAACAGAGTCTCTCCACGTGCTGTCTCATAGACGCACTGTTTCTGCTGCATGCCTCTTCTACAGATACTTCCATGGGTACTGTTCTTCTGAATTGGCTTCTATAATTCCTGCTCTCTCTTTCAAAACAGTCCGAACACGTGCCGCCACCAGCCAACATCCATTTACTGTCCAACTTCAAACCCACAGAACCAACTTTTCATCCTCCTCATTTATTCATTCAACTGCCGTTTTCTGGAACAACCTTCCTTCATATGTATTTCCTGAAAATTACAATCTACAGAAGTTCAAGTCCAATATCAAAAAATATCTTCTTTCGTCTTCTCAACCTCCAACCCAAGCACGGTACTAAGTACTATAGGTTATAATACCTCTCGTGTTTGGGGTTCTCATAAAAAAAAAAAAAAAAAAGCTACCTGAGCAGGATCATCAACAGTTGACCCATCGATATCAAGTGGACCAATCTGATTCATCCCCTTCCTTCTAGAGTTTACATAAGTAAAGAACTCTTTGCTGTTTTTCTTTGCATCCCTTGCCAAAGATTTCTCGTAATCTGCCTTCGCCTGCCTAACCTCCTTTGTAACTTGGTTACAGATCAACTTCTATCTATCATAGGCTTCTGTGTCATGTGTTAATTTGTATGTATCCCGTGCATGTTTCTTCTCTGCCATATGCCTCATCAGTTCATCCGACATCCATTTAGGCCTAAACCTTGAACAATATTTCTTAGTTGGTATGTAAAGCCTAGTAGCTTCCAAGATAAGTTCTTTGAATGCTTCCCATTTTGCATTTGCTGTTTGTAACATCATCAGTTGGTCCCACCATATAAAATTTAAATACCGTCTCAGTCCATCGTAGTCGCCTTTACGAAAACAATAACCCTTCCCTTTACCCCTAATGGTAGTTACCTCTTTGAGTAAATCCCACTTCAGCACACTGTGATCACTGCCACCTAGTGGTTCATTTATCTGCAGATTCTTAATGCATGAAGAATCACTGCTGATAATCAAATCAAGAGTATTCCTCCCTCTAGTTGCCTGCCGAACATGCTGATGAAGAAAACAATCATCCAATAAATCCACAAAAGCCTTGCTAGTGTGTGAGTGACCAGCCCCCAAATTCCAGTTAATATCTGGGAAATTAAAATCTCCCATTATAAGACTCTCTGATTTACTGGCCCACTCTATTTCCCTGTACAGTTCCTTATTATACTCATCAGAGTCATTAGGCCTATAGCACACTCCTACTCTCAATTTTGATCTCCCAATGCTTATGTCACACCAAACTGACTCAACACTGCACTGTCCGGCGATGTCGACTGGCTTCACTTCCTTGGTTTTTATGTGTTTCTTAACTAATAGCATAACCCCTCCCCCCTTCCTATCCTGTCTATCCTTTCTGTAGACGTTGTACTCCCCAAATTGCAGTTCTGCATCCCTTATATCTGTGTGACACCATGTCTCTGATATCCCAACAATATCTGCCTTTGATATTTTGAGCAATACCTCAAATTCATCAAATTTATTTACTAAATTCCTAGCATTGGTGTATACGCAAGTATACATGCACCTGTTCCTATTCTTAGCTACCCTAACACAACCCATGTGTTCACTTGTACCGCAATGACTCCCAGCAGTCTCTGAAATATCCTGCATCTTGTTTTTCAGGCTTCTGCCCATTCCAATAGAAGCAGTGCAAGAATCTCTTTCACCTCTGCCAATGGCTACTGTTAATCTATTCGTCTTTGCCTCCCCCCAAGCTAGCAGTTTTCCGACCCGCCTAACACTGCCTCGATAGCATCAGCAAATATTCTTGCACCCTTTCTATTTATGAAATAGAAATACTGATATGAAAGGAAACTGAGTTTTCTTTCATATCTGTCTGAAGATAATCCTTTTTTTTGTTTGTTTGTTTGTTTGTTACTTGCTGACAGAATCCAAAAGTGGGTTCTAAAACTTATTTCTAAATAAGCAATTAGATTAGTAGATTGAAGGTTGTGGACATGAATGAAAACAAACTGTTTGTTTAAAATGTGTAGTTAGTGTTTCAATTAATTCTAATCCAATTTTAATAATTTACATTTAACACCAGGACACTTAAATTTCAGGATTCTGTATATTAGAAGAAAGTATTTTATAGCAGTATTTGTAAAAAGTATGTACCAAGAATGAATTACAATTTGTAATAAGTTTCATATTTGTTGATAGTATTTTTTCTTAGCTTGTGGATTACAGAAAATTGCTGTAATCTTGAATGTAAAGAAATTTGGAAAGAATTTCCCTAGTTAACTTAATAAATTTGTAAAAATTTGTTACTTGACTTTTGATTAAATTTATTTGTATATTAACTTGTGTGGCTATGCACTCACAGACTGAAGATTAATTGCTTCTACTCAGATTTGTAAGTTAACATATCTAGCATATTTTATTAGCTGAGTGTGCATATTTTATCTATCAGAGTGTACTATGAATTAAATGCTATTCTGTTCTAATTTGCTTTCTGTTCCTGTGAGTCCCCCATTTTAATGGATCACACACACTGTTCAAAGGAGACAACAACATAACTAGTTCAAATATGTACATTTGAAATGAGTTTAGAAGTGACTTTAATAATAAAAAACGAATCCATTGAATTTCACATATTTTTGTAATTGCTTTTTGCAAAGATGTAGCTATAAATTTAAAATTCATAATCTCAATAGCATCAGATCTTGCATAAAGAAAATAAAAAGTGATTACTGGTATATTGAGAAGAGATTATCCTGATATACTATAACATTTTTATTTTATAGATAACTTATGCTCTCCTAAAAATAAATAATTCTTTTAAATCACACTGTGATTTCATGAAATTAATTTTATTAACATATGTTGGTCTGTTGTACTTGGAGATCAGACTTTGGACCTGCTGACATTATTTCTTATTTTGTAAGTTTAGTAGATAGAGGGGGAACTGTCATCGCACATTATGAATAAACTGCAATTTTTAAAGCACAATAATTGATACTTACAGTGAAGATGGGAGTATTTGCCCAACCTCTTCTCCAAAACGTCTGCTTTTCTAACAAAAATTCCTGATCAGAATCATTGTAAGGAATTCCCTTAATTAGGACTATACCTTGTGAGATTTAATTCAATTTTTGGTTACAGTAGATCATGATGTTTGCAGTTATTCTTTGTAAGGTCATTTTTACTTACCAGGAGTCATTTCTCAGTTCAGTCGTATTTGGAAGTCATGTGTGCTGCTTTTTAATTATCTAAGAACAATGTTTCAACAAGCAAATTCATAAATTTAGTAATTGCTTCAATCGATAGTTCTTATTAAAATCACTTCCACTTCATTTGAAGTGTTTACATTTAAACTGTTTGTTGTACATGAGTTTGAATAACATTTCCTCCTTTACAGTGAAGAGAGATGAAGGAAACAAGAAGAGAGCAAAGAAGATTTAACAGCATTTGATTCATAGGTATGCTTCATTAAATAAACCTGAAGCACAGTTATGAGTTGAATTTAACAAAAAGAATTTTTTTATCCTTTTTTTTTCCCCCTTGGCATCAACTGGGCACATCACTTTCACCTAATACTTTGCAAACCATTAACTGTATATCAGTAAAGTGATTAATATAATAGGGTGAAACTGAAACTTAGATATATATATATATATATTGAAAGAGTGAAGGAGAAAGCTGTTACTATTGGATTTACGGTACACAGAAGAAGTTAAAAAGAGATGAGATAACACTACTATAAAGGACAAGAGGAAAAGAATAGGAAATTAGGTAAAATAATATAAAATGAAATGAAATAAGATAACACATTGCTGTATTACTCACAATTCCAGTGTCTTATTCGTTAGACGTCATCCACCGAAATTCTGAGGAAGAGGGCAATATGTAGGCCTCTGTTTCTGACATGGTCTATATGCTCCTACAAGTATGGAACTTATATTTACCTTGTAGAACTGAAAATGGCCAATATGGCCTCGTATGTGTAAATTTATGTATGGTGCACTAGCGGTTCCTGGTGTTAGAAAAAGGCGGAAATAAAAAAAAAAAAAAAACAGTGTATAGTTGAAAGATTTTATGTATGTAGTACTAGCTGGATGTATAAGTATATAGCGAATTGATATGATGTGTGTGTGATGATGAATGCAATTAAATACATGATGTATACACTGCCCAGGATAGTTAAGAATTATCATAGCTTACAAAGTAGCAGCCGTAGCCAGGTGGGAAGGAGCAGCAGTGCATATCACATGCTTCTTGATTAGAGCAGGGTTCGAGCCTGTCACCACCAAATATGGAGGGTGCGGAAAGGTCAGCAATGACTACCGCTTATTCACTGAGCAATATGGCCTTAGTTGCTAATGCTCCTAAAAACCAAATAACAAACAAACAAACAACAAAGTACAGTGAACAGCAGCTAAAACTTTAAGGTGAAGCAAAAGAAGGAGGTTACATCCCGATTTTTCGTTTGTAAAACTAATGGCTCACAGGAAATAAAATGTAGGGACAAAGGAATGCAGAAAGATAAATGAAGTAGAGATAAATAAATAGAAGCTTATCAAATGTGAATTACCACTATGTTCACATTATTAATCAATAAATATACAACACAGAATTAGGATAACTATCCAGAGGGCAATGTCTGCAACAATAACCTAGCCAAACTAAAACAAACTGCTAGAGCTACAAGAGCATTTTATTATTACACCTGTGGATGAAGCATCTAGCTACTATGCATTTTTTTTCAAAGCATTTTATACATATACCTTAAGAAATGAACTCAATTCCAGCAATATGTACAAACCTATATCCACTTCCTACAATATTATCACAAAGAAACTTTATCGCCTTTGACAAAAAATTAAAACTGAACATTAGTAATTACTGTCTGCCATATATATATTTTATAACCAAATTCCATAAAAATCCTATAGGCTTCAGATTTATAACCTCGTGTAAGAGTAGTTATGTACATAAACCTGGAAAAACTTTGGAGCACTTATTAAAATCCTTGTTAAGTGCCATACCAAATAGAAAAATCATTGGCAATAGCCTACCAGTATTAGAAGCCTAACAAAAAGGAAATATTTCAAATATACAAACGTTTGATTTCCATAGCTTATTCACTGGTATCAATGAAATCAAATTAAAAACTGTGCTAATTTATACAAAAAATACAGACAGACAATAGCTTGCAATACCACTTACTGGAACAACTTAACCCCTGGGGCTCCCATCTGGTGATAATGGGCTTGGTACACCCAGGGTCCTGAGCTGGATATCATCATTCTTCTCTTTCTTGGTGATTCCCTTCTACTTTTCTCTCTCTCTCTCTCTCTCTCTCTCTCTCTCTCTCTCTCTCTCTCTCTCTCTCTCTCGAACCTTTTTTTTCCCCTGGTGCAGCATAAGCCTCAGGCTTCCTTGCATCATATGGATAATAATAACTTAGTTAACCTATATGTCTCCAATAACTTTGTGTATGATTGTGATACTGTCTATCAACAAATTAATGGAATGCCTATGGAGAGTCCTGCTTCACATGTAATAGCCAACCTATATCTATAGTCATTACAACCTATATTAGTCTGAAACCTCCTTCATACAAGAACTTAGCATTTACAGATATATAGATGACCTCATACTAATGAACTGCCCAAACTTTCTCAAAGAGTATGGACACTTATATCCCAATGAATTCACACTAGAAAAAACAAACAGCAGTGATACTACAGCCAATTTTCAGTATCTCAATATTACAATAGACAAATGCAATGCAATTATAAATGTGTATAATAAACGTGACACATTTCATTCTAATTTAGTCAATCTTACACAGTGGCAATCCAACTTAACTAAAAGAGTGCATGCCGTTTTCCTAGTGCTATGCAGTAGGATAACAACTATATGTAGCAATACGTACATAACTATCAATAACATCAGAATGTTATTTTAAAAATCTGATCAATAACCATTTTCCTCCAGCATATCTTTACTACAACTTTAGCAGAACTCTCAATATTATCAAATATAAAAATATAATTGCCAACCAATAAATAATGTAATCAGCTATAACCTAAGATATTCTACAGGTCTGTACATAGTGTACAGGTAACCTTGTATAACACAGTAGATTGGTTCCTACAAAATCTCGTGTAATGCGAAACCACGTTATACGGGACTAAGAACCAGTAGAAAGGGGGATTACACTCCAAAAGCTAACAAAAAATACGCCATTTTTTTAATAACTATCGGTAATTTAATTTTTATAATAGTAGTAACTTAAATAGTAATAACTGAACAAACGTGTTGTCAGATAATGTATGTTCATTTAATTTTCTTCCTATTCATCGCTGCTAAGCAATCTCTTCTGCAGCATCTAGAATTCCTGTACCGTCTGCTCTCTTTAAAAGTCACGAACTGCATTCTTCGAGGTCACAATTATTTTTTATGGTCTCAAACAAACACAAGTTCATTAGCACAGAACTGAACCCAGGGATCTCCCAACAAAATACAGTGGACCTCTGCTTTAAATGATACGTGAAAATCGGAAGAATGTTTTCCAGTTAGAAAAATAAAAATAAATTTACACTTACATACATAGCTTAATTAATACATACTGTAACATGTGCATACTAATTGATATTTCTGTTCACAGACTTTTTTTTTTTTTTAGTTGTAAAATTTAAACCAGTAAAAATAGATAAGCAATTAATAACAAAGAACCCGACATGCACAAGTTGCAACAAACATGATACGGAGTAATAATGAGTTTCTGAAAATTTGTTTTTTATATGATTGAATATTTCAGAAGGGGAAACACATTTCACCATAATAACATGAAAACCCACAGAATTCCAGCTATCGGTACTATAGCAAATGCAAGAAAATCGAGTTTACTACCTGTTTATAATTGATTACACTTAACAGAAAAGGCCAATAAACCAGAAACTGCTAATTGTTTTTATACAGTGTATTAAGTCTGTATATAATTGTATATATTTTATGTCTTCATTCCTTTATTTTCTTGCCCATACGACTGACCTTATATACACGAGATACACACACTCCCAGACATTCGTTCAGGGTCCTAACTACTGGAATAGGATTTGCAACCTCGAACTGTGCAAGCCCATCTATTTATCTCTATTTTGTTTATCTTTCTGCTTTCCTTTGTCCCTACATCTTATTTCCCTTGAGCCATTAGTTTTACAAATGCAAAATCGGAATGCTACCTCCTTCCTTTACCCAACCTATACTTCGCCTTAACAAAGTTTTAGCTGCTGTTCACTGCTACTTTGAAAGCTATGATAATTCTTAGCTATTCTGGGCAGTGTGTACATCATGTATAGTAAGCGCTGGTTACAGTGATCATGTTTGCAAATTGAATTTTATTATAATAAGCAAAAATCAACAACTATTATCCAGAGACAATAAAAATCTAAAGCACAAATTTACTTTTTATTTCCAAAGGTTTATTTCCAATTAAATGATACTTGAAAATTGTAAGTATAAAAATAAATTTTTGCTTACATAGCATATGTAAGTATTTAAAATAGCTACTTATTTTTAGATAGCATTAAATTGTCACTACAAAGTCTATTTATAGATTTTCAACATTGTATAACAGTCTATATTCACGATCACTTCCACCAGTTTCTTCCAACACTCTCTCCTCATGATAGCTATAGCTTCATGAGTTTGCCGTTTTCTAACTGGAATTCGTTCGGGTTCATCTTCATTTCCTCCTCCTCCTTGGCAAAATTAGCAGTAGTAGACGGGACAATTTCTTCATCTGTGAAAGCTGTAGTAACTTGTAGATCACCTTCTATGTCCTTTGTAATATGATTATAATTTTAAATAGCTACTTATTTTTAGATGGCATTAAATTATCACTACAAAGTCTATTTATAGATTTTTCAACATTATATAACAGTCTATATTCACGATCACTTGCACCAGTTTCTTCCAACACTCTCTGCTCACGATGGCTATAGCTTCATGAGTTTGCCGTTTTCGAACTGGAATTCGTTCGGGTTCATCTTCATTTCCTCCTCCTTGGCAAAATTAGCAGTAGTAGATGGGGCAATTTCTTCATCTGTAGAAAGCTGTAGTAACTTGTAGATCACCTTCTGTGTCCACCCAGTCATTAAGCTTCTGTTTGCCAATGTCTTAAGGCTTTTGAACATGATCAGTATCATGACTTAGTTGACAATCATGAATAGTTAATCGACATTTTTTGAAACAGTTTCTAATGCAGGTTTTGGAAACTTCATTCCAGGCACTCATTTTCATATGAAATGCATCTAGAATGGCACCTCCGTAGCCAGGTGGGAAGGAGCAGCAGTGCGTAGCACACGCTTCTTGATTAGACCGGGGTTCGAGCCCGTCACCACCAAATACGGAGGATGCGGAAAGGTCAGGGAATGACCACCGCATATCCACAGAGCAATATGGCCTTAGTTGCTAATGCTCCTAAAAAAAAACCCAAATAACAATAACAATAGCATCTAGAATAGTTATCTGCTTTGTAATATCGGATGATGGTCCAAAATGTTCATCTATAGACTGGATGATGCTTTGCATCATTTCCGATCTATAAAAGGTGTTAAAGGTTTTTATTAATCCCTGGTCAAGAAGTTGAATCAGTGACTTCGTATTTGAAGGTAGAAAAACTAATTCAATGTTTTTGAAAGTCAACTTTGGATGAGCTGGGCTGTTGCCAAAACCAATTAAATTTTTTCAGTTTTTCTTATCCAATTGCAAATCCCATTTACCAATATAATCTTGAAAGAAAAAGAAGCTATCAACCAAGCATTGCATATTTTGACATCTTGATTATTCACATCATGTTGCATGTCAAAAGAACTGCAATCCTGTCCTTTATCTTCTTTCCTGCAGATGCAGAGTGAATTTTTAATAATCATTCACTGGTCTGGGATAGCCCTGTAGTACAACCCTGTTTCATCTGTATTAAAAATGTCTTCAGGATTATAATTGCGCAACACAGTTTGCCAAGAGGGTTTCAACCAGGTGTCAGCTGCAGAACCATCGGAATCCTGTTTTTCTCCGTCAAGTCTTTTGTAAACAATATCATGCCTCGCCTTCTATCTTGCCAGCCATCTGCCCGTTGCCTTAAACTCTTCAGCAAAATTATTAGCATTTTGAAGAAGAATGCTATGATTGATTGATGCATTTCTTTGTTTATTTCGAATGCATTGAGTACAAAGATGTGTGCACAAAACTTACAAAATAAAATATGACTACATAAAGCACACATCTTTGTTCTAGTCAATATCACTTAGATTTGACTTGCCAATAGCAGCTAATTGGTGCATTAAATGAACTGGCATGTTTGAACCCAAAGGTCGTGGGTTTGATTCCCGCCTCAGGCGCCTCCGTAGCCAGGTGGGAAGGAGCAGCAGTGCGTAGCACACGCTTCTTGATTAGACCGCGGTTCGAGCCCGTCACCACCAAATACGGAGCATGCGGAAAGGTCAGGGAATGACCACCGCACCCGAGCAATATGGCCTTAGTTGCTAATGCTCCTAAAAAAAAAACAAAAAAAAAAAAAAAAACAAAAAAAAAAAAGATTCCCGCCTCGGGCTTGGATCAAAGTACTGCAAAAACCTTGGGAGGTGCATTATGGCCACAGAAGCCTATGCACCAACTACCACCAAAAAAAAAAAAATATGTTTGAACCAAATGAAGAGAACTTCATCCATCTGCTGTATGGTATATTTTTTTTTTCTTTATGAAAATCCCAAAACACTAAAGGTCTCAAAAACCTATAGTACTTAGTACCGTGCATGGGTTGAAGGAGAAGTATGGGGAGAGGGGGATGCCAGAAACTTTGCTCTAGAGCAGGAGTGGGCAACAGCCGGCCCGCAACGATGTTGAATCCGGCCCCCTCGGTAAATGCATAAATATAGAAAATCCATACCTGACTACACTCGCCGTAAACGTTCGGCTTAATTCGGTTCAGTCGGGAATCGCGGCCAGTACAACAGTAACCAAGTGATTCTACGCAGCGTCAAAGAGTTATTTCCTAATTATTATTGTAGCATCGATCGAATGAAGTTCCTTTGGGTTTGACTTCTTATTGAAAAAAATAATATTGGTGCGAGATATTTTATGTTTTATGCCTTTTCTAATTATTACAATTTTTAATTCAAAAAAAACATTTCGTAAAATATAAGGTATTTTCACCGGAACAAATGAAAATTGAAGCAGAAAATTTTAAATGTGGTTTGCGTAAGCAACAAAATACTTTGAAAATTTTGTCAAAACAGAGCTCTGACAAATTTAAATATTGTATTTACTTTTTTTAAAAAATACGTTAATAATTTGGTAATTCAAGTAATATAACATTTTTTTAGGTTCTGATTTTTTTTATTAAATCGTTCAATCTATTCCGGCCCGCATCATGATACATAAATTTCATTCGGCCTGCTGACAAAAAGAGTTGCCCACCCCTGCTCTAGAGACTAAACATGGGTTTCACCACTTCAAGCCTCCAATAAGCAAAGCGGTGCCCTTCATGCTTCCTTTTTCTGGTTTCACTAATCACGTTAGTATTTAATGTGTGATGTGATTTTAATAATTTTGATAAAGATGACTGAGGCACTCCTAATTTTACTGCCACTTCTCTTTGAGACATATAGCCTCAGTTTAATTTATCGTACATTTCTATAATACATAACTTGTCCTTTTCACTTAAATTCACTCTCTTTCTGTTTACTGACTGTTTTTTTTTAGTTAGTAGAATTTAAAACACAGTAAAAAAAAAGATAAGCATCAATCAATATCAAAGCGTTTGGCACACATACAAATTGGAACTAACACGACACATGCAAGTGAGACAAAGTTACGAAGAGCAGATTTCGGTGAAGGGGAAACACGTTTCACCATAATAATGTGAAAACACAGAATTCCATCTATCGGTATTATCGCATATGCAATAAGATCAAGTTTACTACCCATTTATTGCACTAACAGAATTGCATTAACAGAAAAACCCAATAAACTGGAAACTGCAAATTGGTTTTATGGTTGTGACCTTCGGAAATATGCTTTGGAAAAATATCACAGGCGTTCAAAATTGATTCTTATAACCGAAAATTTGATTCTAATAAACGATGAAAGTTTAGTGCATTTTATTGATTTGATTCTATGGCTGATTCTAATAACCAGTGATCAACAGGTGCTTACTGAATTTAATTTCTTTTCATGACATACATTGTATAAATTCTATATATACTTATGCATCCAGCTAGAATTACATATATAAAATCTTTCAACTATATCTTCATTTTTTTTTTTTTTTTTTACTACTACCTTTTTCTAAAACTAGGAACTGCTAGTGCGCCATACATAAATGTACATACATTTATGTACATAAAATGCAATATTGGTGATTTTCAGTTCTACAAGGTTACGGTAAGTTCCTTACTTGTTCATTCCTACAGTCTGTTTAACCGTATCTCATTTTTCATCAATATACTTCAATTTTTCTGTTCTCTTCTTGCCTCTGTAAGGTCATCCATGATCTATATGCTCTACAAATAATGATTGGCGTACCTTATTCAGCTCTATTCTTTCCACTAAATTCAAACCTATTTCACACCACGTGTTCATTAGCATACAGACTATGTTGGAAACAGAGGCCTACCTATTGCCCTCTCTTTCATAATTTTGGTGGATGATCTCTGACAAAGACACTGAGATTGTGAGGCCTCCGTAGCCAGGTGGGAAGGAGCAGCAGTGCGTAGCACATGCTTCTTGATTAGACCGGGGTTCGAGCCCGTCACCACCAAATACGGAGGATGCGGAAAGGTCAGAGAATGACCACAGCATATCCCGGAGCAATATGGCCTTAGTTGCTAATGCTCCTAAAAACCAAATAACTGAGATTGTGATTAATACGGCAATGTGTTATCTCATTTTATTTTATATTTTATACTATTTTACCTCATTTCATATTCTTTCCCTCTTGTCCTTTATAGTAGTGTTGCCTCATCTCTTTTTAATTTCTCATGTGTACCGTAAATTCAATAATAACAGCTTTCCTCTTCATTCTTTCAATAAATCACTATTTATACATTATGTTGTAGAATTCGTTTGCCTAGGCAAACAAAGTCCCTGGTCCATAAGACCTAATATTTCTATTTCTTTTTTGCTCTTCAATCGTTGTCCATTCATTCTTTATTTTTTATATATGTATATATATTTGTCACACCAGTATTATATATATTGTCATCATTCCTCTATTCCATGGGTCAACGTATGAAGCCTAGCCACAATGCCCTGTTCATGTACTTGCTCTCCGTTGTTGATTTCACTCCAGTTTCCTCCTCTCTTAATGACATTGGTCTTTATCATGTCTTGTCATCTCATTCTTGGTCTTTTGTCCCTTAATTGTAGATCAAATATTCTTCTTGGCAAATGCCTCTCATTCATCCTCTTGATATGCACAAATCATTTCAAACGGGACCTTTCGAACCTATTCTGTAGTTTTTCAACCTGAATTCTCTCCCTAATCACATTATTCCTGATTTTTGTCGTGTTGTGTCTTTCTGGCTATGCTCGTCACAAATCTCATTTCTGCCCCCTGAATTCTGCTTTCATCCTTTTTCCTCATAGTCCAAGTTTCAGATGCATATGTCAGAATTGGTATGCAATAGGCCTGATATACACTTCAGAGGTATGTTCCTGTTCTTACACTTCAGTGGTATGTTCCTGTTCCAGATCAGATCTCTTGTCTGCCTATAGAAATTCCCGCCCACTTGTATCCTTCTACTTATTTCTTCGTCTATCACTCCAATCTTTGTAATTGTGCTTCCTAGATAGTTGAAGTTGTTGACCATTTTTAGCTCTTTCCCTTCCATTGTAATGTATCCGTCAAGCTCTTCACTCCTCTTTAGAACCATTACTTCACTCTTCTCCTGACTGAAAACCATTCCAAATTCATTGGCCATACTAGCCCATATATCAACTTGTCATTGCACTTGTTCCCTGCTCTCTCTCTCCCCATATGCAGAGGTCATCTGCGAAGCGCATGACTTTCATCTGGTCCTGTCCAAGTTGCTCCACCACTCTACATTGCACATCATCCATGACAGCTATAAATAGTACTGGTGACAGGATGCCTCCTTGCCTCAAACCTGATGTTTTTTCGAAGCTCTCCGTCAACCCCATCACTGTCCTTGCTTTGCTCACTGTATTGGTGCACATTCTCAATTCTCTCCACAAGATGTTCCTCTATCCCCAAGCTTCTCAAAACCTCCCACACTTTTTCTCTCTTTAGGCATCAAATGCTTTCTTTATATCCAAAAATGCCATCCATAATTCTTTATGGATGGCATTTTAATATATTAACTTAATTCGTAATTTAATATATTCGTAATTTAATATATATATTTATTAAATAAAATATGTACTACTATTTTGCTTACCTATGGTGAATATTTTGCCAAAATTCTTTCAGAGAATAAGTAACAATTAATATTGAATTAATTACAAAAACCTTTCCTTTGGCTCCCTTCACTACTTGCTAAGGTGTCAGTGGGATGGACCTGGATAAAAAATCAGTTTGATAATTTTTGACGTGCACAAGTGTATCAACCTTTAAAAAATTTAGTTATTGCACAAAAATTATCTGGACCTGGATTCTGCTACATAAATTTTTGTACATAAAAAGTCTGCAAAAATGCCAACTTTGTTGAAAGTCTGACCCTGAGATTTGTTGATTGTTATGACAAAAGCTAAGTAATTGTCTTCTCTTCAAAATAATCTACAAGATAGTTTTACCCAGAACTAAACCAATTTTTAGGATTTGAAAATCAATCAGTGAACCCCCCCCCCCCATTTTACATCTCGATAAAACTTGTTTCGGAAGGACTCAAATCAAAAGCTTGTTTAAAATTTGAGTTATTGAAGTTCAAAGAACATTCCAGATAAAGTGACATAAGCAAATTATTATAGAGATTTAACTTTATTACAATGAAGTTATTGTATAAACCTTTTTTTCAATATGATATTTATATATATTTAAATTTTACTCTGCTTTTAAGTACTGTTTTCAAAATATGAAAAATGTGATTCTTCTTAAATTCATGTCATGCTTCCTAGGTAAAAGTTCTCTATGTCCGAAATTTGACATCAGAAGTCACAGAAGACAAGCTCAAGGAAATGTTTGAAGCATTTGGTAAAGTAGAGAGGGTGAAAAAAATTAAGGATTATTCTTTTGTCCATTTTGAAGAAAGGGACCATGCCCTGAAAGCCATGAAAGAACTTAACGGCAAAGAAGTTGGTGGAGCTGCAATGGAGGTATCTCTTGCAAAGCCCCCCTCAGACAAAAAGAAAAAAGAAGAAATTCTAAGGAATCGTGAAAGAAGAATGATGCAGATGATGCAACAAAGAGCTATGTAAGTACTGTTTTCTTATTTATTTTTATAGAAGAGTAAACAAATTTTAATCTTTTATGAATGAAATTCAGGCTTTTTGAATTATAAATAGTTCTTGTTTTTGACCTGAAAAGCATATCATTATTACCCCTGAACTTCATTAATATGGAATCCCACTTCATTGAAATTAACTTTCTTAGGCTTATTTATAGAGCAGAACTGTGTCAGTTGGGTCTAATTCAAGATAAAAAAATTTTTACGAAATTTTTATTTGTGATTTTATTTTATTTTAATATTTGGGTGTCTTTGTATTCAGGTAGCAATATGGTAGCTAATTGTAGCATTAACCAGTTTGTGACCATTAGTGTTTTGCTTTCATTATTAATAGTTTTGTAGACATAACCAAGTGTGTGTAATTATAATAAAACAAGGTTTGGTTATAAGAAAATCGTTGATGTGTTATTTCCTGCTTGAAGAGGATGTGGTTAAAAGCTGAAATGGGGAATGCATTATTTCTGGTGTCAGTTTGTGATTGTTGTAAATCAAATAAATTCCATTTTCCTTATAAAGGGTGAACATTTTAAATGAGAACCCAAGAAAATGCAAATAACTGAGTAAAAGAAAGCTAATGATATGAAATTTTCAAATACTGCATGGTGTCACTAACTGTTCACCTGTAAAACTATGAATATCCATGCACAGAGCAAACAATAAATGAATATGGTGTTTAGCCTAGAGGAGCCTGTATTCATGGTGGAACATAAACTAAAATCAGTAATTTAAAACCACTCAGGACAATTTTTGTAGAAAATTTTGATGTAAGACAACAAAACATTTTTGAGTGAAATTAAGTAGTGTCAGAGAACAAAGAATGCTACTTGTGTTCAAGTCTCAAGTACTTTTACTCAAGTTTAGTGCACCATCATTGTTACTGTTTGTCAGTAGTTCTGGGTGGTGTGTTGTATTTGTTCTTGTTGTTAAATGAGGATTGTGGAAATTTAAGTGTGTATGTCATATGTCTCAAGAGAATAAAGAATTTATTTTTGAAAGAAGATTGAGTTAATTTTAACTGTGTGACGATGCTGTTGTAGTTGATTCATATAAGTTGACATGATGCACTATAGTCAACTTGAGCCAGGTTGTGGGCTGTAAATATTTTCTGTTATTTATATGACAGTCATTATTCCAGTGAATGTCTAGAATAATCATGAATTTTAATCATGAAAAATGTGTCAATTTTGGGTTTTGTACTTTGGCCCTCTTCCTGGTAAACTAAAAGGGTTTTAATATTAAAATTCCCGCAGTGTTACCACCAGTGGTGGGATTCAAATAATTCAACAACCGGTTCGCTACCCTAATGACCGTTCTAAGTATAAAAAACTATATACCGAAAGGTAGTTTATTATTTCATGCAGTTAATACTTAAATAAGAACAATAAAAGAGGTCCACAAAACTAGATTATGTTATAAGAAAGAGTTTTAAAATATTAATGAAAAAATATTAAATAATACCTGACAAAAAACAATAAAACTGTTATTTAAGATATTTCCGTATTGCTTCTTGATTGACATCCTTGCTTGCAATTTTCTTCGCTTTTATCCGAGCATCATCGGCTGAGTGATTTATCCTTAACCACTGTAGGAGTAGGATCCCATTCCTTTAGAGGTCGGCCGATTAGACTAATAGTCATTGTGTTTGATATATTAGAAACAGTTAGGCGACTTCTCTTCTCTGAACATATTATGTTCATCTTTGAAAAATCCCTTTCCGCTTCTGCTGAACTTACAGCAATTGTTCTGACAATATTTTTAGCTCTTTGAACACTTTCAGGAATTGCATAATTCTGAGAATTTTTTAAAACGTTTTCAAAGAAATCTCGATAATCTTTAATATCAATTTGGTAATTAAAAATGTCATTAAATACGAGCAATTGTTATTCAGCTGCTTTCCATGGAACTAGTACTTCTTCAATATTCCAGCAATCTGGATCCAAAAAATTGAGAAATTGTAATTTATTCCTATCTTGAAATTGGCTACAACTTGCTTTTAAATGTTCACAATCCATTAGTCTTTTTTTTTTTTTTTCAAATTCGTTACGATGTTTTCTAAAAGTCTTTTCCGAGGAAGCCCGAGACAAATCGATGATTTTCTACAAATTTTTTATTTTTGAAAGTTTCTGAAATAATAAATTCATCAACTTTTTTTTCCTATGTACCCTTTTCCTTTCCAAGCATTTGAAATGCTTTAATAGATCTTATCACGAGTTTTTCAGCCTTTATTATGTCTATATTTCTTGCTTGCAGTGCATTTGAAAGAAGAGAAATTTCGTTTAAAATATCAATGATCAATGCCAAATCAGTTATAAAATATATATTTGAAGGAGAAGTATGGGGGGAGAGGCATGCCTGAAACTTTGCTCTAGAGACTAAACATGGGTTTCACCAGTTCATGAAAGTCATCTACCACCTATTTGCATTAATTATGATACAATGTTTGAATAAATTGTCCATTACGCATGATGTCTAATACCATGCTGAGTGATGACTTGACTTCGGATAAATGCATATAAATGCATATAACGCAAATATTACAAGCAATATACCTGATCATTTTTTTTTTTATGTTGATCTCGGAACTACATAACAAGTCACTGTACTGCAATTAAATTAGCATGCAAGAAAATTTCACTGAGCATGGGAAACGTTTTAATGCTGTTTTGCTATTCATTTTCAAGCTGGCGAATCCATAAGATGAAATGTTTTCATTAAATATGCCAAAATGCAATCTGAACACTGGTAAAAGAGCTTTATAGTAATTTGTGACAGCATTATAGTGAATCGGCATAAAGCGGACTGCGCCATAACGAGGGCCTGCTGTACTGTTTATTTGCGTTTATTTGGTCATCTACATGAACCTGCTTTTGTTGAATTTTTTTTTTCCATTTGGTTTAATGTGTGCTTGAGATTATGACAAATTTATTTGCTTTGACCTGATAAATCATCAGAGTATAATCATCAGATTCGAAAACTGAAGTAGAATATAGTTCCGCCTTCTTTTTTCTGGACGTAGAACTTCTCTACAAGTACAATTCAGTTTCCACTTTAGTAGTATTTTTTTGGGCTAAAATCTTTGCCATTTCAAAACTGCTAAAGAAGTTATCAGTAGTTACATTTCTACCTCAATTGAAAAATGGTTCAATTAGTTTTTGGCAACATATTCAGAAAGCAGTTGACCAGCTGGGTGTATATTATGTTTCCTCAAATAAGAAAAGCCACTTAGTAGATATTTTGAAGCTGTCTGTTTTTTTTTTGCTATATACTGGGTGAATTGACATCTAGCTTTAGTTGGAAATAGATGCTCATCTATTGTAATGTTTTCTCCAGGTATATAGCAGTTTTTACATTTGAAATAAATTTGTGCCATATTTCTGAAACTAAAGCAAATGCATCATTTCCTCGGCACTCCTTCCTTGAAGAATGTATTTTGAATCTTATGAAATGGTTAATTTCATGAAAGTTGTTACATGACTTTGCATCCTGAAAAAATTCAGGTACCCATACGGTTGACCACAAACTATTCAGTTCTAAATTTATAGCATCATATGCTCTGTGAGCTAAAAGTACAGTGATAAAAGCATCAGTGATAAAAGCATCAAGTTCTTGAATGGATTTAGATTAATCACTACCTTTCAGTTGTCTTTATGCTTCAGTTTCACAGAAGTTCTGTATGGGTTTTATGATTAAAACCCATACAGAACTTCAGTATATACAAATAAATGAAATAAAGTATATACAAATAAATGAAACTCACTTACCTACTTACACTTTGTATAAACTTATCATGAAAAAACTTATTATATTTGGAGGTTGCACTGCCATTACAAAATTACCTGCAGTTTTTCTGTGCTCTGTATTCTCACACTTTGCTTGTTTGATTTCCTGCTGATCTGAAAAGCACACTTCTCACGAAATGTACTTCTTTCCAGAAAATTGTCACTGCCTTTCATAAACTGGAACATTTCTGAACAAATTTCCGCCCTCTTGGGATTTTCATTGATTGACAGCTGCTGCACGTGTTGTAATTTGTATGATTTAGTCCTTGGATGGTGACATTATACATTGTTGACCTTGACATGTTTAGATCATGAATGGAAAGTCTGTAGATTTCTCTGGGCTTCATGTAAACCTTCCTTGAACCAGTTCCACTGTGTCCTCAATTTTCTTTGGCCACCACATTGGCCAGGATGATTGCACAAGCAAATATTCTGAATGAATTTTCTGTACCACTTAATTGGCTTCTATTTGGTGATTTCTATTTTAAACCATGTTCAATATTTATGCATAACAGTAGTGACAGACCACTTTTTTCAACAAAAAAATGCACTATGCCTGCTCAGGGTTGGTAAATTCCACTGTAATAGTTTTGCAGTTATGTTGCCACCTTCTGTACATCACTTGTAGAAGTTACCAGGTTTTTTATACCAACTAAGAGATGCAGTTGAATGCATTAGATGAACTGATGTGACTCGTGGCAGCAAAAAAAAATGCCTGCAATAATTTTAACTAGTCTGCATATTCCACTCGCTACCTACAAACATGTGTATCCATTATGGTCGTTGGGTTCCTTCTGCTTAATTTTGGCAATGTCCTTGGTCCATAAACCATTAATTATGAATTATCAAGTCCTTAGGCAAGCTACAGCAAATTATGAAAAGTCTATAAAACAATGAAGGGTAAACAGCGAGGACTTTTTTACTTTTTACTTATGTTAAAAGTAGAAGGAAGATGATGTATCATGCTGATGCACTCAATGTGATTGGATTAACTGTTGATGATCCTGCTCATGCAAACTGAATGGGTATTTTGAATCTACATTCATATATGATGAATTTTTTAGGGATGGCAATGCCAAAAAGTGAGTAGAATTGTGGTGGGTAGTTGATTAATTTTGTGATAACCGAGAGGAAAGTGGACAAGAAATTGTTGAAGCTAAACATAAAAAAAGGCACCTTGGGTGGATGGGATCTATCTAGTTATATTAAAGACCCAGCAAAAGAGATAAGCACACCTTTGCACATGATTATGAGAACATTCTGGATTCAGGAGAGGTCCCTATAGATCAGAGATGTGTTCCCAATTCACAAAGGGGTATCAGAGGGAGACTTGAGTAATTACAGACCTGTTTTGCTTGAATTCTGGTTCAGGGAAAATAATGTAGTCATTGGTTAAGGAAGTAATGCAGGATCATCCAGATAGGAATACAATTATACTGCTGTCACAGCATGGATTTTTTTAAAGGGGGTGATCTTTAAAGGATAGACAGGATAGGAAGGGAGGAGGTGTTATGCTGTTAATTAAGAAAAACATAAAATTAAAAGAAGTGCATCCAGTTGATATAGATGAACAGTGCACTGTTGAGTCAGTTTGGTGTGACATAAGCACTGCAAAAGCAAAAAGAGTAGAGAGCAAAAAGATAAGAGTAGGAGTGTGTTATAGGCCTAATGACTCGAATGAGTACAATGAACAATTGTACAGAGAAATAGAGTGGGCTAGAAATCGGAATGTCTTATAATGGGTGATTTCAACTTCCCAGATATTGACTGGAACTTGTGGGTTGGGCACTCACACACTAGTCAGACATTTGTGGATTTATTGGATGATTGTTTTCTGCAGCAGCATGTTCGAGAGGCAACCAGAGAAAGTAATACTCTTGATCTGGTTATCAGCAGTGATCATTCATGTATTAGGAATTGCAGATAAAAGAACCACTAGGTGGCAGTGATCACAGTGTACTGACGTGGGATTTACTTGAAGATTTAATTACCATCAGGGGTAAAGGAAAGGGTTTTTGCTTCCGTAAAGGCGAGTACAGTGGTCTCCGACAGTATTTAAATTCTGTACAGTGGGATCAACTGACGATGTTACCAACAGTAAATTCTAAGTGGGAAGCATTCAAGGAATTAATCGTAGATGCTAGTAAAAGTTTCATACCTATTAAGAAATATTGTTCAAGGTTTAGGCCTAAATGGTTGTCAAATGAACTAATAAGACTCGTAACAGAGAAGAAAAATGCATGGGATGCATATAAATTATCAAGCGACTCAGAAGCCTATGGCAGATATAAGTTAATCTGTAATCAGGTCACAAAGGAGGTTCGGCAGGCGAAGGCAGATTACGAGAAATCCTTGGCAAAAGATGCTAAGAAAAGCAGCAAGGATTTCTTTACTTATATAAACTCTAAAAGTTGGGGATGAATCTGATTGGTCCACTTGACATTGATGGTTCGACTGTTGATGATCCTGCTCAGATAGCAAACAAACTGAATGAGTATTTTGCATCTACATTCACACGTGAGGAATTATTAAGGTTTGAAAATGGCAGAAGGTTATCAAATTGTAGCAGGATATTTAATGATTTTGTAATAACTGAGAGCAAAGTGGAAGAGAAACTGTTGAAGTTAAACGTAAGAAAAGCACCTGGGGTGGATGGGATCTATCCAGTTATATTAAAGGAGGCAGCAAAGCAACTAAGCAAACCCTTAGCCATAATTATGAGAGCATCCTTGGACTCAGGGGAGGTTCCCACAGACTGGAGATGTGCAAATGTATCCCCAATTCACAAAGGGGGATCGAAAGGTGACACCGAGTAATTACAGACCAGTTAGTTTAACTTCTGTTCCGTGTAAAATAATGGAGTCGCTGGTTAAAGATGCATTGCAGGATCATCTAGACAAGACTGCAGCAATAATTCAGACACAGCATGGGTTTGTTAAGGGAAAGTCTTGTTTGACAAATTTGATAGGATAATATGATGTGGTTACAAAGGAACTGGATGCAAAAAATAATTTTGATATCATATATTTGGATTTCAGGAAAGCTTTTGACACTGTTGCACATGGAAGACTACCGTACAAATTGGAGAAGAATGGTATTAAGGGTAAGTTGCTACAATGGATAAAAAGGGTGGTTGAGTGGGAGAAGACAGACCAGACAGGGTAGTAATCAGTGGGCACTGCTCTTCGTGGACTAATGTTATTAGTGTAGTCCCACAGGGTTCAGTGTTGGGTCCACTGTTGTTTTGTATATTTATCAATGATATTGATGAAGGTATGTCAGGCTTAGTGTCGAAGTTTGCATATGATACAAAGGTTGGCAGGGTTGTTAATGACAGTAATGGCAGTGTGCTACTGCAACAGGATCTAGATAATTTGGGCAGATGGGCTAAGAAGTGGCAACTGAAGTTTAACCTTGACAAATGCAAAGTACTGCATATGGGTAGAAGTAACCCCAGAGAAACGTACCAACTGTGTGGTACTACACTTAAGGTGGTAGAAAATGAAAAAGACCTGGGTGTAATTGTGCAGGCAGATATGCAGTTTACTGAGCAATGCAGACAGGCTGCCAGGGCAGGTCATGGGGGTTTTGTCAGTGATATATAGGAATTTTGCTAGCAGGGAAAAGGAGGTGATTATCCCTCTGTATAAGGCAATGGTCAGGCCACGCCTTGAGTACTGTGTACAGGTCTGGAGGCCTCATTTTAGGAAGGATGTAGATTTACTTGAGTGTGTACAGAGAAGGGCAACAAGATTGGTGAGGGGAATGAAGGGATCCTCTTACCAAAAGAGGATTAAGTTCTGCAAATTGCAGTGGCTGGAGACTAGGCACCTGCGCGGTGATCTGATTGCGGTGTATAAGGCCTTGAATGGGTTGAGCACGCTGAATTCTGATGGATCCTTCCACTTGTTCAGATTACGTACCTAAGGGGGCATAAATTCAAATTAAGAAAGGACAGATGTAGAATAGATGTGCGGAAATTTGCCTTTAGCCAGCGGGTGGTTAATTGCTGGAACAAACTTCCATCTGTCGTTGTGGAAGTTGATAGGTTGAATAAATTTAAGGAGGAACTGGACAGGCATTTGGAGGGAATGGTGTGATTTTTTTTTTTTTGGCTGATGCTGCATAAGCTCATACATTTGCTTTCTTGCATCACATGCCACTACTACTACTACCTGATTGGATACTGTGGCACAGTAACAAAGGAATGGCATTGTTCAGACGCAGCATGGTTTTGTTAAGGGCAGGTCTTGCCTGACCAATTTGATTGGATACTATGATGTAGTCACAAAAGAACTGGATACAGGGAATAACTTTGATATTATATATTTGGATCTTAGAAAGGCTTTTGATACTGTTGCACATGGAAGAATGCTGCACAGATTGGAGCAGTGTGGCATTGGAGGCAAATTGCTGCTATGGATAAGGGGATGGTTGAGTGGCAGAAGACAGAGAGTGGTAATCAATGGACACTGCTCAAAGTGGACTAATGTTATTAGTGGAGTTCCTCAGGGTTCAGTGTTGGGTCCGTTGTTGTTTTCGGTGTTTATGAATGATATTGATGATGGGATATCAAGTTTAATGTCCAAATTTGCAGATGATACAAAGGTTGGCAGGGTTGTTAAGGACACCACTGATGCTATGCTGCTGCAACAGGATCTGGAAAGGTTGAACAGATGGGCTGAGAGCTGGCAAATGAAGTTTAACATTGACAAATGTAAAGTACTACATATGGGAAACAGTAACCCCAGAGCAACGTATCAACTCTGCGGTACTACACTGACAGTGGTGGAGAATGAAAAGGACCTGGGGGTAATTGTACAGGCAGATATGAAGTTCTCTGAGCAGTGCAGACGAGCTGCAAGAGTAGCTCATGGTGTCTTGTCAATGATATACAGGAATTTTTCTAGCAGGGATAAGGAGGTGATTATTCCCTTGTATAAGGCAATGGTTAGGCCACATCTTGAGTACTGTATACAGGATCTGATAGAGGTGTATAAGGCTTTGAATGGTTTCAGCATGCTCAGTGCCAATGGGATTCTTCATCTTGCTCAGAATAATGAGCTCAGAGGGCATAAATTCAAATTGAGGAAGGACGGATGTCGGATAGATGTATGGAAATTTGCCTTTGGCCAGCGGGTCGTTGGTTGGTGGAACCGACTTACATCACTTGTTGTTGAAGTTGATAGCCTAAACAAATTTAAGGCTCAACTGGACAGGTATTTCGAGCGAACGGAGGGGTGAAATGGGAGTGGTGTGTTTTTTTTATTTTTTTTTTTTTTGGCTGATGCTGAATAAGCTTGCTTTCTTGCATCATATGCCTCTACTAATGCTAATGCATGCAAGAAATAATTTTGACATCATGTACTTAGATTTCAGAATATCATTTTATACTAGTGCACACAAAGACTGCTATAAAAATTGGAGCAATTGAGAGAAAGTTGCTGCTATATCGATAAAGGGTTAGTTGAGTGGGAGAAGACAGAGAGTAGTTATCAAAAAACACTGCACTTCTTGGACTAATGTTTTTAGCTGAGTCCTCCATTTTTCAATGCTGTGCCCATTGTTGTTTTCTATATTTATTAATGATATTGATTGAAGGGATGTTGGGCTTAATGTCTTAAGTTTTCGGCAGATACAAAGGTTGATTGGGTAGTTATCCACACTTATGAGGATATTCTACTCCATTAAGATCTAGACAAATTATGCAGATAGGCTGGGAAATAGCAAGTAAAGTTTAATCTGAGCAAATGCGAGGTATTTCATATGGGGAGCAGTAATCTCAGATGTATACCAGCTGTGTGGCACCACACTCAGGGCAGTGGAGAATGAAAAGACCCGGGGGGGGGGGGGGGGGTAATTGTGCAGACATTTATGAAATTCTCTGGGCAGTGCAGGCAGACTGCCAGAAGAGATCGTGGCGTTTTGTCGTTCTACTGGGATTTTGTCATTTAAGTCGTAGTAGTAGTGGCATGTAATGCAAGAAAGCAAGTGTATGAGCTTATGCAGCATCAGCCAAAAAAAAAAAAAAAAAAAAAAAATCACACAACTGTTCCCTCTAAATGCCTGTCCAGTGTTCCTCCTTAAATTTATTTAACCTGTAAACTTCCACAACGACAGATGGAAGTTTGTTCCAGCAATTAACCACCTGCTTGCTAAAGGCAAATTTCCACACATCTATTCTACATCTGTCTTTTCTTAATTTGAATTTATGTCCCCTTAGGTACGTAATCTGAACAAGTGGAAGGATCCATCAGAATTCAGCGTGCTCAACCCATTCAAGGCCTTATACACCTCAATCAGATCACCACGCAGGTGCCTAGTCTCCAGCCACTGCAATTTGCAGAACTTAATCCTCTCTTGGTATGAGGATCCGTTCATTCTACTCACCAATCTTGTTGCCTTTCTCTGTACACACTCAGGCAAATCTACATCCTTCTAAAATGAGGCCTCCAGACCTGTACACAGTACTCAAGGCATGGCCTGACCATTGCCTTATTCAGAGGGACAATCACCTCCTTTTCCTTGCTAGCAAAATTCCTATATATCATTGTCAAAACCCCATGACCTGCCCTGGCAGCCTGTCTGCATTGCTCAGTAAACTTCATATCTGACTACACAATTACTCCCAGGTCTTTTTCATTTTCTACCACCTTAAGTGTAGTACCACACAGTTGGTACGTTTCTCTGGGGTTACTTCTACGCATATGCAGTACTTTGCATTTGTCAAGGTTAAACTTCAGTTGTCACTTCTTAGCCCATCTGCCCAAATTTTCTAGATCCTGTTGAAGTAGCACACTGCCATCACTGTCACCCTTTGTATCATCTGCAAACTTCGACACTAAGCCTGATATACCTTCATCAATATCATTGATAAATATACAAAACAACAGAGGTGATTAACTTATGATGTTCTTGAGAAGGCTACTCTTCTTAGGAATGTCATAAGTTTGTAAATTGCATCATCTGGAGACTAGAGCTGATTGAGGTGCTTAAGGGCTTTAATGAATTGATGAAGCTCAATGCTGATGGAATCCTTCCTTTTAATCAAACTACACACACATACGGGCTACACACTTCAAATTGCAATTGGATGTGCGGAAATTTGCCTTTGGCCAGGCAGTAGTGAATTGCTAGAGCAAAACTGCCTTGTAAACTGCCTTGTAGTATTGTGGATGTTTCTTGAATAAATTCAAGAAAGAACTAGATAAACTGCTAGTTGAAATGGGAAGTGTGTCCTCCCCGCCTATTCTGTCTAAGCTTTCTTTCTTACATCATATATAACAACTACTACTATTTATAATAGTAATAATATTCTACATCATGCACACTTTCCTGTTGGGGAATAACAGAATGAAGTTATCCCCTGTCTCCTGAATGGGTTCAGGTTTGTATTATGTACCCTATTCACACAATAAGGTTTTAGTTTTGTAAAGGAGGTTTGTGGACACCCTACACTTATTGTTTAGGAGAGAAACTTAAGTGATTGATACTCACTGAGCAGTTGAGAAAAATTATTTTGTTTTGTTGCAGTTTTTAAATAATATGGCTATTTCATATATGTATATAGTTTAGGGATTTGTAACTAATTGTGTTCTGTGTAATGATACCAACAATTCAATTTAGGATGATGGGCATACCACCCCCGCCGCCCCGGGGAAGAGGTGGCCGAGTAGCACCTTCAACAGTTCGTAATTATGGTAAGTTTGTGATACTATTCCTTTTTTATAACTTTTATTTTCACCCCCCCCTCTCTCTCCCTCTCCCTCTCTCTCTCTCTCTCTCTCTCTCTCTCTCTCTCTCTCTCTCTCTCTCTCTCTCTCTCTCTCTCTCTCTCTCTCTCTCTTGCTTGTCAACAGCTATCTTACATGATTTCTTTTATTTATTGTGTGTTTGTTTTTCCCGGCATGTAAAAACAAATCACATTCCAAGCATTCCATTTTATTTTCATGCAACTTGATTTTTTTCTTTTAAATTCGCCCCAAATGTTTGGAGCTATTAGAACAGACGTGCTTATTACTTTTCGTCAGATTATGACTACGACTACTACGGGTATGGTGACTATCAGGGAGGCTATGCGGACCCCTACTATGACGATTATTATGGCTGTTATGATGACTATTATGACTATGGCTATGGAACTGCACCACGACCCAGGGAACCAGTGGGTCGAGCCCGTGGTGGACCTGAGAGGGTGGGTTATATTACTGGAATGTTCTGTCCTATTTAATTGGTCGGTAGTCTTAATAAAAAGAAAGCATTAATTAACTTGGGGTGAACTGTGATGCCTTTTAAAAGAAGTACTGTACTTTACTTTTTTTCCTTCTCCCTTTTCTGAAATGAAAGGCATCCTTTCACTACAAGGTTATCATATCCGAGCTTCACGTTTGCTCTCATTCACATGCTCCACACACACACATAATACACACCTAATAAAACGCCGGGAAAAAATGCATTTTTCTTCTGTTCCTTCATTTTCTTCCTCATCTCCTTCCCCCATACTTAGAGTGATGATAAAAATTTTCTGTACCATCACTCTAAGAGTGAAAGCTCGGATATGATAATTTATTTACTCTGATATACAGAGATGAAATGTGACTTTGTATCAAATGTATAGGTCTGTTACTGCTCTGTAACAGGAGGATTACAGCCTGTTACTTGGAGTATAATGTGTTTTTTTATTCATCGCCAGTGTAAAGAAAGAAGCTCTGTGTTTACCAGCTTCTGTTTTAACAAAATACAAGACTTAATTCTATTCAGATGTCCTACCCTGTCTGTTAAATGTGAATGTGGAAAAATTGTAAACAAAAAAATTTTCTTAGTATTCAAGCTGTAAATCGTTCTCCGTTGTTCAATTTTATTGTTCATGCTGTACAAGTTAAATGTTATCTCCACTCATTTACTGCTTCGCAGTGTAACTCTTGTTTACACTATGTATATTTTGTGGTTATATTAATGTTTTGTGACTGTGAAAGAATATTAGTCACATGCCAAAAATAAAAATGAAACTCTTCCACGTGGGGACCACGAGTCTACATAAAATATTATAATTGATATAATGCTATCAATAGTTAATCTTATATTCTTCATTAAAAAAAATGGATTTTAAAATTTTTCCCATTTAATATTTATATATATATATATATATATATATTAAATGGGAAATGTGCGTTGTGTGGAGGGAGTAAACACAAATAAATAATGTTTACTCCCTTCTCTCTCTCTCTCTCACACACACACACACACACACTCACACACACACACACACTCACACACACACACACACACACACACACACACACACACACACACACACACACACACACACACACACACAATTTTTAAATTAATTTCATTAAAAAGAAAAAACAGTAATAATAAAAAAATTCTGGGACTTGTTAAGATGTGAGCACATACTTTCTGTCCTTGTAAGGCATGTATAAAATTGTGTTTTACATTGCCAGCTGTTGAAATTTAGTGTTATAAATCTGTAATCAGCTATTTATATTTAAATTTTCCTAAGGTATACACTTTTGTGACTTGTTGATATCTCAGTGAGTGTACGTAATTTTAGATATATGCGACTACTCTACATGAAAGTAAATTTCTTAGTTAATTAAAAAATTGCACTGATACCATATGGTACGACTTCTCCCTGGGAGTCGTCATCAGTGTTGCCCTGTGCATATACACTCACAGAAAAAAAAAAATAATAATAATAATAATAATAAAAATAACAAAAAAAATTTTTTTTTTTTTTTTTTTTTTTTTTGGTTCTGGATTTTATTGTGATTTTGTGATTCTGAATATAATAAGATGTCACAAAGTGTTTTTATGCCAGTGCCCATTTCTACTTTTATACTCTAGTACCAATAACAGAGTGTAAATTGTAGTAAAGCAGTATTTGGTTTCCTGAGAATCTGAGTGGGGACAGAGAAGTAGAAAGTTTAAGAGAAGTGTTAGCGCTACAAGAAAACAAAAAGCAGGTGGTGGGAGAGATTGTTTTTCTGTTCATATTAATCTTTGGATTAATTTCAGTAATGTGTTACTGGCTTTGATACATTTTCCCTTATATTATGATAAATTGAAGTTATAGTTCAAACTATCAGCCTCAATTACCTGTTCTCACAATCAGTGACTTGCTGACTAAAAGAAAACTTCCTACAATATAGTCTAAACCTCTTCCCTTGTAATTAGAATTTATGTCCCCGATTTCTGGATTTCTCCCTAATAGTGAAAATTCTTTCTTCATTCATTTTACTAACCACTCTCAGAGCTTTATAAACCTCAATCAGGTCACTTCTAAGATGCCTAGGTTGCCAATCTCACCATTCGAGTTGCCCATCTTTGGACCCTTTCAAGAATCTCAATGTCTTTTTTCAGATGAGGTCTCCATACTTGAACACAGTACTCCAAAAAATGGTATTACAATTGCCTTATACAGTGGGATTATGACCTCCATATCTCTACGGGATAACGTTCAATAAATCATCTATGGAACACCATGGGATTTCCTGGCTGCCTGTTTATACTGCTCAGAAAACTTTATATTTGCCTGTATTATAACTCCCAGATCCCTTTCTTCCTTTACTCTTTTTAATTCAACTCCATCAAGTGTATAATCCTTTTTCGGGTTTCTATTCCCCTATGCAAAACCATGCATATTGCTGCATTGAAACGAAGCTGCCACTTTTCTGACCATCTTTGAGGTCTGTTCAAGTAATTCTGAAAGAGTGTTTCTTGGTACTCAACATCAACTAATCTACCAGTCTTTACATTGTCTGCAAATTTTGACATCAATCCTTTCTCTCCCTTAGCCGATGTCATTTATGTAAATGAGAAACAACTGTGGTCCAAGAACCAAACCTTGGGGGGTGGGGGGGGCACTTCAGACTTTACATTGATCTGAATAATATCCATTAATCTTAACCTTCTGCCTTCTGCCCTACAGCCACTCAGCAGTCCATCTTAGAATATTTCCAGTAATCTCAACATGTTCCTGCTTATACGGTAACTTTTTTTGGCAAGGCATTTGACGCAGTCCCTTATGAGGGGCTGGGTCAAATGCCTTGCCAAAATCCAAATAAATTATGTTGAAATTGTTCTCTACCTCCAGCTCATGAGTAACTGTGTTAAATTAGCTTACTAACTTAGTTAAACATGGTTTTCTCTTAACAGAACCATGCTGTGTGTTATTCAGAATTCTATATCTAATCTAAATGTCCCTGGATTGCACTCTTAATCATTGCCTCTAAGATTTTTCCTGGCATTGAATTAAGACTAATTGGTCTGTAGTTACTCTTAGAATTGCCTTTATGTATTGGTGAAAAATTGGCACTTCTCCAATCCAAAGGAATCTCTCCCGAGTCTAGAGATGCCCTCATAATTAACTTCAATGGTTGAATACGTTCCCTGATGGCCTTCCTCAAAATTACTATGTATATGCCATCAATTCTAGGAGCTTTACTTGCATTTATGCCCATAAGTTTTTCTAATAAACAGTTATCTGTAATTTTGAAATTGCTAATTTCCTGTGACTCAGCCTCACTCGCACAGCCTCTTCTAAGCATGAAGGCTCTTTCTTCAGTGAAATCGGATGCAAGGTACCTGTTCAATTCCTCAACATCACCTGGGTAGTCTAAGGCTTCACATACATGAAAAAATTATTGTCCCCATTCTTTGCTCTTTTAGCCAGTACTTTCTCATATGTAGCCTTGGCCTTTCTAACCTTATTTGTGGTATTATTTCAGATCAATTTGTACTTGTTGTAGGCTTCAGTTATTTTTATCAATCTGTAACTATCCAGTGCTATCTTTTTCTGTTCTGTTTGACCAGCCAGCTCCACATTCGTCTAAAATGACTTCTAGCTCTTCAAATTAATCAGTTATTTAAATTTTTACTCTATATTAATGGCTTGTACCTTTAATATGATTGCATAGTTAGAAGTCATAAAGGCAGAATGATGGTTCCAATCCCACCTGACATTTGTGGGTTTTCTGTAGACAAGTATGGATAGTACCATCCTTGATAGTCATAGAGATATCCAGGAATGTCATAGTCTTTTTCATTTTACAGATGTAACTTACTGTTCTGTAAATTAGGGGTAGCATGTAAGCTTTCAAGTTGGAAAGGGGACGGCTAAGGAATTTTTTTTCATTTCAAAGCTCGTGAGCATGTCTCAAGGATTTCATGTAACAAAACCAATTTTATTCAGTGAATTCTGACATTAACATAAACTCAATTCTAATGCAAACAGAGTATCATTCCCTTATTATGCTTTTGCCATTCTGGCTATAGTCTTCCTTCGCAGAATGTCTTTGTTCTTAAATTTTGTCAGGACAATAATATCAGGTTTTCTCTCGAAAAGGAAAGGTGATTTCATTCCTGGACATTTGCATTACTCTCAGAGACTTCCATACATATGTCTGTAGTAATTTCACCGATACAGAATTTACAGGTCAGTTTTGAATTACTACTTCAGTAATGGCAGTAAAAGGACAGGAGTCATGAATAGTTGTCATGAGCTATTGTAAGACCTGATTTGGGGCCCTATATACTTGTAATAAGGACGAACTGGGATTAATTGATCCCTATAATTTAATTAATACCTGTGGTTAATTAATTAACTTTAAAAGCATCTGCCTCTGAATTTCTGTAATATAGCCATTTAAGGATACAATATCTTATACTCCACTTTTTTGTGTGTATTTTTTTCTCTTAATATTCCATTATTTCATCCATTATGAGTTCTTGTAGTTTTATTCCATTTTAAATACTTTTCTAATTATTATGTTAGGTTAATGAAATCAAAGTAGTGTGTATGTGCAGGTGCCACTGCTGATACGTCATTGTGCTGACAGGGTTTTTTACTATTATTATTGCTATAATTCCAGTTACAGAACGAATAAGAACCTATAGTACTTTAATACTATGTGTAGGTTGAAGGTAATTGTTGATATTAGACTTGAATTGATGTAAGTTGGACTACTTAAAAATACTTGTGAAGGAAAGGTTGTTGCAAAGAACGGAAGTAAAAAAAAAAAAAAAAAGGTAATTAAAGAAGAGAGGAAATAAAAGTTTCTGGAAGGTTTGTAAGGGAGCGGTGGAATTGCTGAAGAGCAGTACCCATCGAAATATCTTTAGAAAAGGCATGCAACAGAAACTGAACAACTGCCATGGAGAATGGAGTGTTAGGTGGTTTGACAGTGGTTTGCAAACTGGGTGCTCATACTTTTTATAGAGATGCCATGAACTTCCTGAAAATTTATCTCCTTTTTCATGAATTTGATAAATCCTTAGACTTATTTTTAATGATCAGTAGAGTGGAGAGTGTAATTAAATTTCCATTCTCAGAAAGTTTTGATAAACATGTAGACTTATTTTTAACAATCAGTAGAGTGGAGTGTGTTATTGAATTTGCATTCTGAGAAAGTTGCCCAAATTGGGAGACAAACTTCGTGGAATTCACTCACCTGTCTTTTCAGTTTGAATAACTGATGATTTGGTTGACCAGCATTCTACTGTAAAAGAAATTCAGCAGCATTTCTTTCAGAAGAATAAACTTGTAAAATTTTGCTACAGTAGAACTAAATTTACATTTGTAAATTTGGGGCATGTGTCAAATCATAGTGCATAATTTTAGGGTACTGTCTGCCGAGAAAGTTTGAGAACCACTGGTGTTGGAGCTTGAAAGAGTTAAGGCACAACCCAAGATGCAGGAATGATATTCCACTTCAGGGTAGATTTGTACACAGTCAGTAGTTCTTAAGAAAAGTAATGTCAAGATCAAAAAGGAAAACCCAGTTTTTGAAGCAGGGGAAACAATTTTTGTTATGTCCTTATGTGAATAAAGGTTACAAGTCAGTTATAAAGTGATCCTCATTAAAAATGTGTCTTGTTTAGAATCTGAGTGTTGTCAAAGGTGAGCATGACAGCAACACATTTTTTTCACCCCATTGAAGAATTAACCACATATTGGTATTTAAGGAGTTGGTGCTGGATATTCAGTAGGATGATTTCCCAGCAGATGAAGAAAGTCATCAATATAAGAAAAAGAGTGGGAGAAAGTGCAAGAAAGAACTGTGGAAAACACCAGCATTAGTTGAAGTTAGAAACCCATCCACCATCACTCGCATTAAGCAGTCAAAAAGAAAACTGGCTACCATATTGCAAAAATCAAAGCCATCCTATATGTTGGTAGCTTGCTTAAGACCTTTTTGCCAAACACAACCAAAAGCCTTGGATAAGTCAGGAGCAGCTACTTCAGTTTTTCAGAACTTTTTCATCAAATTTGTTCAAAGATGAGTATCATTGGCCAAGATAACTGTTGGAATCCTTCCTGTCCCTCATTTATTTGGCTTATTTCTTCACTTCTTTACTAGAGGTAAATGACTGGATATGAACAAATTTCTATGCCAAAGGGGGACAGGAAACAGGCTTAAGCCCTGGAGCACAAGCTTTGAGAACAAGTGGAGAAGTGCTATCAGGACAATAAACTTCTTAGCATCAAGATAGTTCCAGATTCTTCTAATGCTATTGTGTTACAAGAACATGAGAAGAATTAAGCGACTTTTCTTGGCATGGTAGTTAGTAATATACCAGAAATCACCAGAGCAAAAGTTGGAGGCAAAGTAGCACACTAATAAGTAGTGTTATCTTTAGCTGGGGATATAACATAACCATCAGGTTGTAACAGAGGTTGAAATATGGATGGATAAAAACTTTGGCCATAAACCAATCTGTCTGTCACATGGAATACTCAGAATCTTCTTCACATCAGTGCATCATGTAGAGTCAAAATAAGTGAACATTAACTGCACAAAAAACTACTTTCCAAAAAAATCTGCATAAGACATTGTACAAATATATAACAATTAATTTTTAACTTTAGTGACACCCATTTCTGTCTATGGTCTGCTAAGTTATTTACAATTTCTGTCAATCTCAGCAATTGGTGTCCTTGTCCAGCACTCATCTGACTTTTTCTCCTAATTATATGCTTTGTGATTCTTAAGGCTCAGATTGTGGTTCTTATGCTTGTACAGTTTGGGATTCCTTATAAGATACTTCATAATCCGGAATTTCCTCCCCCCCCCCTTTATTATTATTTTTTTTTATTAATTTTTTGTGGTTTTAAATCTACCTATTCTGTCAGATTCATTTCTTGCCCCCTGTCACTTTGGTAACTCCTTAGATGATTCATCTTTTGAATTTGTTTCTTTCTTTGAAATGGCTTTCCTTGCTCTACCTTTCCAAATAATGAAGTAAATTTCTGTGGTGATTTTAGTGTTTGCAACTCTGACTGGCTTCATTTTTCTTCTTGTACAAACCCAAGACTGATTAAATTTCTGTTACTAAAATGACCTATAATTTATCAGCATCCCTAGTTGGATCACTATGTGTACACACCCCTCTGATTCAGATATTTGCTTAGATTGTTTACACTGGAATAATCATCCTTTAAAGTTCGGTTCGGTTCTTTTATGGACGAAATCAACACACTAAACTTAGAAGTTGGAAGTCAAGTGTAATTACAAATATTGCTGTCTTTGCATCAAAACAACTACTCTTTTCCCATTATAATTTTTTTTAAGGGTTTCCAAATCTGTACAATTTTCAATCTCTCATTCCATAAAATATTGTGATCCTCAGTTTCTGCTCCATGACTTTACTATACATATTATAATAGGCATTAGTTTTCTGAATTAGCTTTGGTAATTCCAAAGCTAATTTAGAAAACTAGTTCCAAAGCTAATTCAGAAAACATTTCTAGACCTGTTTCTTTCTTCAAAAGAAAAACAGGTTTCTTTTATAAAAGAAACCTGTGAAATGCTTAGTGAACATCCTTCAAATTTCGGTTCCAATCTCACACTAATTTCTCCTCCCCTGCTTTTGCAAGCAGGGGAGGAGAAATTAGTGTACCACTGGTACAGTGTGTACCTTAGCGTGGCTCTCTTAGTAATGAGCAGAATATATGATATGTTAGGAAAGTCAAAAGTGGTAGCATACAACATTTGAATCCAGTTATTATCATGTTCCAGTTATCTGCTTTTTCGCTGTATATATATTTTTCTTTTATGATTTGTGTATAGAACTATTGACGATATCTCCCAGAGAAAGGCATCACATGTGGTATCTATTAGGCAACTAATAAATTAATTTTTATGCAGAATAGTGTCATATACCAAAGTATTAATCCATCAGAAATGCCCTTTGATGAATATACTAAAATAATTTTCATCTATTAATTCTTTTAGTATTCCAGAATTTTATTTAATTACCTGGATTAATTTTTTACTTATGCTTTGCTGTTGACATATTTTATCAATGAAATTTTTCTTTAATTTTACCTGTAATTCATATAGACTGAAAAGATTTTTTTTTAAAAGTCCTTTTTTTTTCAGAAAATGAAAACTAGGTAATAAAATTATTTTATTTTAAAATTATTTTTTGAATTTCTGAAAATAGCTAAATTTCCCATGAATGGTATTTAAAGTGCATTATGATCTCTGGTTTTTTTTATTATTTTTATTTTTTTAAGTTTTTTGTACTAGACTTACCAAATTGCTCATATTGCTAACGTTATTTTCTCAATTTCTGAGTTACTATATTCATTGTGCATTTTGGTTAAAATGATTGCTTTATTCCATAAATTTACTACACATATTTAAATTTATTAATTTTTTCACCTCTGTATAGTGTGAATGCATTTCACACACTTCAAATCTTTCTGTAAAAAAAGCTGAGATCATTGTAATCACTTATTTTATTTTTTTATGTAAGAATTACTTACTTGTCAAAGGGGATAATAAAATGGAAGAATTAGAATCTGGGAGGGAGGATGAACTAAATTTTGTGTCTCTGTGAAATAGAAAGATGTGTACAGTTGTCTTTATATATATATATTTATGTATATATATATATATATATATATATATATTTAAATTAATCTAATAGAATTTCATACCTGTATGTTTTGTTGTGACTCACCTGATTAGAAACACTACAAATTCTTTTAGTGTGATTTTGATATTCAATGTCGTGTTAAGATTGAGAGTGAAGCTTTTTGTGCCATACGTCCTCAATCCAAAGTCTGTTGATGGTGAAAAATAAACATGCGCACACACATACATATAACTGTGTGTGTGTGTGTGTATTGTATATGTATGTATGTATATGCACACATATATATACATACACAATGTCCAAAATATATATGAAATTGGATTGAGTTTTTTCCCCGACTTGTATATTCATATGATGTTCTGATATACAGTGTTGCCGAGCAGTTCATTGGACTGAAATAAGGAAAATAAAAAAGTTGAACTTTTTTATGAATAGAGCTTTTTTCACTTTGATTGCTTTTTAAACTATTTCAAACATAGTGCTGTCAGATACACAGAATATACTTGCATTTTAATTCCCACTGTTATTTTTAATTCAGTTCACTTAGCATTGTTGTCATACTTCGTGAAAAGCACTATAATTAAATTTGAAACAAGAGCTTGATGGTCTTGGAATGATGTTAACATAAAACCTCAGTTATTATTTCACCAGTAGAAGTAGAAATTTTGACTTGTAAATGATTGTGTAGGCAGAATTAGGAATAATCACATTTAAGTAGATTCCTGCAACTCTCGTTATTGAGTCATACAGTGTGTAATACATAGGCACTATAACTAAAATCAACTATCTTCTCTTTTTTATTTCAGGTACTTCAATATACAATTAGTAAGATTTAGTTAAGTAAATATCTATAAATAAATAAATAAATAAAATAAAAAAAGGTGATGACTTTTTTGTGCTGACACATTAATTTCATTGTCAGGGAAAGAAACTTGATGCCTGCCAAAGAAAGATATGGGCTAACAATCAGTAAGGACCAAGTTCTGCATATATAGAGGCTGGCTCATTATTTCTTTGCCTAGCTTACGAGTGTGCATTCTTGCATTGATTTGTAACATGATAATCTGCTCTGACATTTTCCTTGGTCTTTTGTTGAACTGGCTGGTACACAACATTTACATAGCTGGTTACTGTAATAATGACCATTAGTTGTCAAACCTTGTGGCAAAAATTCAATTTGACTTACTTCTGCACTGCAAATTTGCCAAAAGGACATTGGCCAATGCTTTGCATACTGATTTGAATTTTTTGGGTAGAGAAAGAGAGATACATGTGGCACCACTCGAGTTGGTTCACATTAACTCAGCTGTGAAGTGTTGTTTCATAATTCATTTTTGCATTTTCTGCAAGAATGTATATCTCCTTCCAAATTTTGCCACCGCAAATGTTCTGTGAACATAGCAGTTCACTTATTCCTGTCAAACACTAGCATATTTGATACCTATTACTGGCATTTTTATATATATGAAGGCTGTTCAGAAAATACACTGACTGGCAACACTGCTTCATTGCTATGGTGACGATTTTGCGGTCTACGAACGTTCCTCCACCTTTTCTTAGTTTGTGCAAGTGTATCATGTAGTATTCATTTTTGTGTTTGTTATAACAGTTTATGTGAAGTGTGTTTTCTGAAGGGCAATTGAGAAAGATATTTCATTAATTATTAGACAAAGAATCGCAATTGAATTTTGTGTAAAGTTAGGCAAAAGTGGTCAAAATATGTTTGAGATAATTCAAGAAGCATGCAGTGAAGAAGCCTTGGGCAGAACATTGTGGAAGCATTTTAAGGATGGGGAAAAAAGCATATGAGATTAACAAAGAAGTGGGCGCCCGTCAACCTCAGTGAACAATGAAAACATTGAGGAAGCCAAAATGTTATGGAAATAAAATAGACATTTATCGATTTGTGATCTGGCAGTTCAGTTGAATGTTGATGCGGCAAGATGTCGCAAAATTGTAAAGGGACACCTTAATATTTCACATGTTTGCGCAAGATGGGTATGCCACGATCTTACCACAGAGCAAAAAGAATGGCACATTGAACTTTGTCAAGCCTTTATTGACAAGGTGGAAGAAGAGCCCGCCTTTTCGAATAAAATAATCATGTGTGACGAGTCCTGCATTAAACATTTTGATCGCGAGTCATTGAGTTCCTGAGACACAAACTGTAAGTGGAGAATATTATGCTAACACGTCAGTTCACCTCAAAGGAACAATTTGTAAAAAAAGACCGGAACTTCTTAATCAAGCACGGTTTCTTCTTCAAGATAATGCTAAGCCACATGTTGCACAACCAGCAATGCAAGCTTTAGAGAAAATTGGTGGTCAACCACTGGACCACCCTCCATACAGCCCAGACCTTGCACCATGCCATTTCTGGGCTTTCCCGAGCCTCAAAAAAAGAGTTGAGAAGAAAAAAATTTAACACAAGTGAAGAAGTTAAATCTGCCACATTTGCCTTTCAGAAATTGTGCTGCAGCATGTGTTTCAGAAGGTAGTGAACCAATATAAAAGGTGTATAGAATGTGAAGGACACATTTTGAAAAGGAGACCCATACCAACCTCCCAAGTGACTAAGACTCAGAGCAGTGATCTCAGTCTGCGTATTTTCGGAACAGCCCTCATACATAACAGTAAAAGTGACCATAAACAAATTTTTCACACTTCTAGCACATACAGTTTAGATGCAGTATTGGATACAATAATACTCTTTTTTCCAAAATTCTTTTTTGTAGTGCAACAAATACTTGCCTTATATATGTGATCATTTGACGACTTTTTTATATCATAAGTTATTTGTGCTAGGCATATATATACACACATAATCTTTTAATGAGGCATCTTCACCATATTGTACATATACTCCTTTCTTCTACATGAACAATTCTATCATAAATTTGATCACAGTAAAATCAGGAGCAAGCTACTACCATGGATTAAAAGAACATTTCCAAAACACTGGTGGAGAGTGTTCCACAGAGACTAGAGACTGTCATAAGGTTAAAGATTTCAGCACAAATAAAGTTTTCTTCCAAATAAAGGTTATTTATAAATATGGAGGTGTCAGGATGTTAATGGTAGAACACTGTAAACTGACTCATCTTTCTGACTTAGAGTTTCGTTTTGCGAATGGAAAGTAATTTGCTGTCCCTGTTTAAAAGAAAAAAATGTTATTGAGAATTTAGTTTGTATGTTTGACTTCACAGTGTGATTTCATATATTAGTATGCAGCATGGAAGGGGGGGGGGGGACAGCTATCTCAAGGTTACCATCAACTTGACCTTTTCTTCCATAGTGTTAGAACAGCATGGGAAGCCAAGAAAATGACCTCAAAAGCACCTTTTTTTTTTTTTTTTTTTTATATCTTCTCTGCTTTAGTCGTTTTATCCATGTAGTGTAGGGAAGTCATGGGCTTTTGGTGCAGTCCAAAAAATGATTAAAATAAAATTAACGTAAAACCATGTAAGAAAAAAATCGCTTTTGTTTATAAAGAAAAATACAAATTTATGTAAATAAATTTTCAGTAAATTAAAAATGAAATTTATTTAAACCATGTACAATAAAATCACTTTTGTTTATAAAGAATTGTAAAGCATCGGTATGTACTCCATATTTCTATAAATATGAGATGCGATCAAAAAGTTCACAGGCTGAACTCTTATTTGGGAACTGAAGCCTACCAGCCCTTCAAATTGATCTCCTTGAGACAAAATTGTAGAAACACTGATTCTAATGTTTCCGCTATTTCTGGAAACTCCTGATAGCCATTGTTTGGAATTGCAGATAATTCCTATGTTTCGTTTTGAATAATATCCTTACTCAATGCAAATCTGTGATCTTTCAAATGGGCTTTCAAGCTTAGGAAACAAAAAAAAAAAAAAAAATCACACGGAGCTAAATTTCTCTAAAAAGCATCACGCCATTACTGTAGAACTTTTGTAGCATTCATGGTTCTCCCTCTTTGCTTATGTAGAGCACATTTATAATGAACAATACCCCATGAATCAAAAATGATAAGTAGAAGCTTCGCAGTTTATCAAGATTGGCTTGCTTTTTCAGGCATTTGAAAAGACAGAGGATTCCACTGAGAGTGGGCCTTTGTTTCTGGGCAGGGCGGCCTTATTTTGAAAATTGGTAAGCGGGACAACTTGAAACGTAAAATAAAAATATAAAATTACAGTTAAAATAAATTTTTTTATCAACCAATCATAATATTTATTTGTTATATGATCGTTGTTAATATGTATTTGTCCTATATAAACTATAATATTTGTAGCGGTTATTTTAAAAATAGTTTTATTTTTACTTTTATTTTAAATATTTTTCTTTAGATTTCACTAGTTTTAAAATTTCTTCTTCTTCCAAAGATTTTAAAAAGTTTTTAAATTCTGAACAGGACATGCTATAGTTTTCTTTTGCCATAAGTTCATCTTCTAACTTTTCTAATAAGACAGTTTCTTTCTTTCCGCCAAGCAGTTTTCATTAAGCTGAAAACTCTTTCTGATGAAGCATTTGAATGTGGTTATTCACTGCACTTTACACTATCTTAAATGATTATTACTGTTTTTTTTTTTTAATTTTCGAAATTACTTCACTTTAACAATTCATAAAAACGAAAATTCATTTGAGAATTATTATTAAAATAATGTATGGCACAGATAAATTAATATGTTATACTTGTAATTTAAAACAACCAAGAGAAAAAACATTTCTCAGTTCTATTTTTTATTTTTATTTTTATTATTATTTTTTTTTTAGGAACATTAGCAACTAAGGCCATATTGCTCCGAGGATATGCGGTGGTCATTCCCTGACCATTCCGCATCCTCCGTATTTGGTGGTCATGGGCTCGAACCCCGGTCTAATCAAGAAGCGTGTGCTACGCACTGCCGCTCCTGCCCTCAATTCTAATTGTATTTTTGTTATTAGAATTAATTTTTAACACATCCGTTAGATTCCAATAAGAATTAATTAAAAATACGTAAAATCAACAAATTAACAGTTTTTTCCCTCTCTTATCGGGACAAATGATGGTATTATCAGGAAATGGGACTTGAAGTTCTAAATCGGAACAATCCTGGCCATATCGGGATGGTTACCAACACTGTTTCTGGGTCATACACATACCCATGATTTATCACCAGTAATGATGGAAGAAAGCATCAAGAATTGTTTTGTAACATTCATGGTTCTCCCTCTTTGACTTTGTAGGGCACATTTATACTGACCAATACCCCATGAATCAAAAACAATAAGTATAAGCTTCACGTTTTATCAAGATTGCCTTGCTGTTTTGGGAGTTTGTGAAGATAGAAGCTTCCATTGAGAATGGGCCTTTGTTTCTGGGTCATAGTCATATTTTTTTTACCACAAGTAATAATGGAAGAAACAAAGTGGGAATCAGCAGCAGTATATTCACAAAGATGGTGATATGCAAGAACTAGCTGAACTCTGTGATCATCAGTGGGGATTCAAGGCACAAACTTTTAGCAAAGTTTATGCCTTGAATCATTGTTCATGCCATGTGCAGAACACTAATGTTTTTTACCATTCCCTCAATGTCTTGTTGTTCATTTTCAATTCTAGTGGTAATTTGCTTCTTAAATGTTTTCTAATGTAGCTAAGATTCTTTATTTCTTTTTCAAATTGTGGTATTGGTAAATTAATAATAATAATTAAATAATGTATTATTATACAGTATAAGTATTTTTCTTGCTGTTCTGATCACAAGTTTAGGACAATTTTTTCTACTATGCACATTACAATAAATATTAAGTGCCTAAATATACTAAAACTTTTTTCCCTTAATTTTCATTTCTAAAATGGGGGTGCATCCTATATTCTCATGTGTCTTCTATGCCATGAAATATGGTATATCTTTAAGTAAATCCAAAATCAGTACACTGATCACTGCAACCTTGTGGTTCCTTTATCTGCAAATTTTTAATGCATGAATAATCACTTCTGATCGCCAGATCAAGAGTATTATTCTCTCTGGTTGCCTCTTGAACATGGTGCTGCAGAAAACAATCATCCAATAAATCCACAAAAGTCTTGCTAGTGTGCAAGTGACTAACCAACAAGTTCCAGTCAATATCTGAAGTTAAAATCCACCATTATGAGACATTCTGATTTACTGGCCCACTCTATTTCTCTGTAAAATTGTTCATTGTGCTCATTAGAGTCATTAGACCTATAACCCACTCCTGCTCTCATTTTTGCTTTCCCAGTGCTTAGTCACACCAAACTGACTCAACATTGCACTGTCTATGTCAAATGGATGCATTTCCTTAGATCTTGTGTGTTTCTTTACTAATAGCATGACCCCTTTCCTATCCTATCTATCCTTTCTGTACATATTGCACTCCCCAAATTCCAATTCTGCTCCGCTTATATCTATCTGACACTGCATCTCTGATATGCCAACAATATCTGCCTTTAATGTCTTGATCAGAACTTCAGATTCATCAAATTCACTTACTGTACTTATAGCATTGGTGTACATGCATCTGTTCTTACTCTTAGTTATCCTAACACAGCCCATGTATTTATTTGTTTAATGATGGCTCCCACCATTCCTTGAAACCCCCCAGCCCTTTCCCCACCTTCCAAGTGGAGGTGGGGGAAAGGCTGAGAGCTGGGGGGTTTCAAGACTCATTCTAATAGAAGCAGTGCAAAAATCACTTTCACCTCTTTCTGCGGTTACTGTTAATCATTTACTCTGTGAATCCCCCCCCCCACAAGCTAGCAGTTTTCTGACCCACCTAACACTGCCTCAAGCATCAGCAAACAATCTTGCACCCCGAGTATCCCATCCCTGTAGAAGCAGTCTATCTTGCACAATCTCTCCAGGGCAAAATCGATTGACAAGGGTCTCATCAAATATTCCCTCTTATCGTGTCTGGGCAGAATTGTGCAGACACTTTCAAATTTAACCATAACTCACAACTTTTTTCAGCATTAACCTGTATGTGTTAATTAAATCTGTAGATTTCTTACTCTTAAGGTCATTAGTACCAATGTGTACAACAATACAGCAGGCTCTCGTTATAATGCGGTTTGCTTTATGCTCATTCGCTATAAGGCTGTTCTTGTATTATAACCCATATCTCATTCTAATGCTGTCACAACTCACTATAACGCTCTTTTTCCAGCATACAGATTGAATTTTTGGCATGGTTAATTAATGAAAACATTTCATCTGATGTCGATAGCTTGAAAATGAATAGCAAAGTTTCCCACACCAACTTGGAAAATTTTCTCACCCTTGGTGAAATTTTCTCCCACGCTAATTTAATTTAATTGCAATACAGTGACTTGTTACATAGTTCCAAGATCAACATTTTAAAAAATGATGAAGTATATTGCTTGTAATATTTGCATTATATGCATTTATTTGAAGTCTAGTCATCACTTAGTACAGTGTTAGACATCGTCCATAACAGACAGTCTACTTGAACATTGTGTCATAATTAATGCAACGCAGTTACATTTTTGAAGATTAATAATGGCAGATAAGAATTAAAAAGTAACGACGTCTGGATGCGGTACGAAGTCTATTAAGAAAAGGACTGAATTTAAAAATTAAATTATACGTTTTGAAGCGAATTGATTCTGCTCAACCACAAGTGGATGTGTTCAATAATGTAGGGCTGGCAAGTTCAACTGTAAGAACAATTATAAAAAATAAAGAATTAATTTTAGAGCGGGAAAGACAGCTGTTCCACTGCAAGCAACTAAATTGATAATAGCTAAGCCGGCTATTATAATTGATATGGAAAGACATCTAAATAATTTTATTGAAGATAATATCCAGCGGCCAATTCCGTTAAGTTAAATTTTATTAAAGAAAAAGCAATTAGCCTATATGATGATCTGAAGAAAGATCACCTTAAAAAAATGTGGAACCATTTAAAGCCAGTAAGGGCTGGTTTGATAGATTTAAAATCCAGGTAGAAGCTGCAAGTGCAGATCAAGAAGCTGAAACTTTCAAAAAAGAACTTCTAAAAATTATCGAATAGGGGTGGTATACTTGTCAACAAAAAGCATGCCAGGCTTCAAAGCAGCGAAAATCGGTTGACTCTATTGTTGAGTGCTAGTGCTGCTGGGGATTTTAAAGAAAACCCTTTTAGTTTACTGGGAAGAGGCCCAAAATTGACCAAAGATACAAAAACTCAACAGCTCAGGGCCATCAGATTAATAAATTCATGATTTTTATTGGCATGTTAAGTTTAATTTAGATAGGTAACATACTTACTTATCACATAATTATATACATATATAATGGAGAATATTTTATATGTACAAATTTTTAATATTAAATATTTTGACCGACATTTGTGCGTCTTTTCACTACCGTTTATTATTGATTAGGAAATATCCAATGGCATAGACTGTGACTCACAAATAGATAGGCTACATTATTGGAATACGGCACTCACTTAGCGCTCTGTTTTTCGGGAACAAATTATCGGCATTAAGCGGGAGTCATCTGTATCACCTTTTGCCCCTGAAAGATGATATCTTTCAGGGGCAAAAGGTGAGCTGAAGAAAGGAACAGAAAAACACTCTTCACTACTCATTATATAAATAAATTTAAAATATCAAGTGGCACGCACAAGCAGTAACCTCCAGCCACAACTGATAATCGTGAACTAACTCCATTCTGACACATAGGCGACACAAGTGGATAGGAAAGGTAATCATCGCTTACAGGCTGAATTTCAAGAGGGTGCCGAAATATTTTTCGATATTGTTTTCTAATTGGTTAATGCTTATTAGTATTCAGCATTTAGGACGGCAAATTTTATTTTGCTTGCTGGTGGCACATAGGAATGCACTTTACTGTTCTGACATTGCTGTATAATAAGTTAATATAAGTAAAATGAAAAGATAGATGTCTGCTGCCAAGTGTAAGAAAATCTCGGGATTTACCTGGTTAATGCAAAATTAGCCAGATAAATGCCCGAGAAAATACGTTTCAATCGTAAATTTGGAGTATTATTGTTTGCTTCGGCTATTATTGTATCCCAGGATATTTCATGTAGTACCAAATAACTTTTAAAACTAAAAATGAAATTTCTAGGGATAATCCATGAAGGGGTTAAGTAGTAACCTACAAAATTTCTATCTAAATAAAAATAAGCATAACTAGGACAGTAAAGCATCTTATAAAGTATGATATAATATTACAATTAATTAAATAAAATGGCAAATGGCTTCAAAAAACTTATTTCTTGGAGCTTGAAATTTGTTGCTTGCATTTGTAATGTAGTACAAAGCAAGCTAAAAAGGCAGTTCTAGAAACTGAAATTTTTGCATATTCTGTTGTTTGACTTTGAGAAGAACATGCCTCTGCCATAAAAAGAATTTTTTCAGGCCAGATATTTATAAGGCATGAAAAAGGAGGCTTTATTTCAGGAAGTCTACAGTTATTTTTTTTTTGTTCCCAGTGCCAAAATGCTTCGTGGCGTGTGACCAACAGTAACCCCAATCTAAGATGATACTACTTTTTTTTTTTTTTTGGTAATTATTGGCGCATCAACTTCTGTGGCCATAATGCACCTCCCAAGGTTTTTGCAGTACTTTGATCCAAGCCCGACATGGGATTCGAACCCACGAATTTTTGTGTTGCCAGGTAGGCACTTTACCCACCCGGCTAGCCCAGTTGGCATGATATCTACTCGATTTGCATAAATGCTCCTCACACTAATTCATGACATCTTCATTTGAAGAAAATTGGGAATTCCTATAAATTTCTTAAACCACACAGAATAGTTAAAAAAGTTCTACTGGAAATATTAAAATGAATAAAATCAAAAAATTCTAGAGCAAAGCATGGCGGGATCTGTTGCCACATATGAAAATTTTTAAATAAAAATGTAGAGCCACTGAGTGGTGAGTGGAAAGATTTTCTTTGTCACAGTTTTGGTATGATGCTTTGCTGTTTATTACCCCAGTACTTGCGAGGCGCCTCCGTAGCCATGTGGGGCAGGGGCAGCAGTACATAGCACACACTTCTTGATTAGACCGGCATTCGAGCCTGTGCCCGCCAAATACGAAGGATGCGGAAAGGTCAGGGAATGACCACCGCCTATCCCCGTAGCAATATGGCCTTAGTTGCTAATGCTCCTAAAAAACAAACAAAAAACAAACAACAACCCCAGTACTTGCTTCCTTATCTGTCCCGTGTCAAGTAAAATTTATCAGAATCTTTTGCACACCAAGTGCATGAATTCCACTCACAGTCAAAGTAAAGCATGTATGAATATAATTTATCTTATAATAACAGATTTGGCAGGGTAGAGAATGAGAATTTGGACTCTCTAAATACATTCAGATTCACTTTTTGGAAAAGGTAAATATTAAGATATCATCCCTACTACAAACTTATCATGGATTAGATTATACTTATTCAGTTGACTAATAGCTTTAAAACATAAGTAGTGTTTTCTTCTACATTTAAATTAAAAATATTTCTAATTTAACATCAATATCAAAATTAAGAAATTTTCATCATTAGCATTACTAGTGGCGTGTGATGCAAGAAAGCAAGTTTATACAGCATCAGGCAAAAAAAAAAAAAAAAAAAAAACACTGCCCATTTTGCCCATCCATACCCACCAAAAGTTTCTCTAGTTCTACCTTGAATTTATTTAAACATCAACCACCCTTTGGCTAAAGGCAAACTTCTCTTCTGTTCTGCAACAGTCCTTCCTCAGCTTGAATTTATGCCCCTCTTGTGCATAATCTCAGCAAAAGGAGGAATTGCATAAGTAATGAACTTGCTCAAACCATTCAAAGCCTTAAACAGCTCAATGAGATCACCTCAGAGGTGCCTAATCTCCAGAAGCTGCAATTTGTGAAAAAAGCCTTGCATGGTAATAGGACCCATTTGTTCCCCCTCACCATCTTGTTTCTCTTCTGTATACTTATTCCAGCAGCTCTACATTCTACCTAAAATGAGTCCTCCAGACCTGTATGTAGTACTCAGGATGTGGCCTGACCATTGCTTTATACAATGGTATGAACACCTTCTTAACCCTGCCAGCAAAATTTCTGTATATTATTGACAGAACTCTATTAGCCGCCCTAGCAGCCTGTCTGCACTGCTCAGAGAACTGCATATTTGACTGTACACTTACCTCCAGGTTGTTTTCATTTTCCACTACCCACACAGTACAGTTATGTTACTCTATGGGTTTCTCCTACCCATATGCAGTACTTTGCATTTGTCAATGTTAGACTTCAATTAGGATTTCTCAGCCCATCTGCATAACTTTTCTAGATCCTGTTGCAGTAGCATACTGTCATTACTCTCATTAACTGTTATTGCAGACTTGGACATTAAGCATAACAGCCTTCATCAATATCATTGGTAAATATAGAAAAAAACAATGGGCCCAACACCGAACCCCAGGAACTCCACTAAATACATTCGTCCACGAAGAGCAGTATCCATTGATTATCACTCTCTGCCTTCTCCCACTCAACTAAACTATCTCTTTATCCATAACAGCAACTTGCCCTTAATGCCACCTTGTTTCAATTTTTTCAGCAGTCCTTACCTCCAGGTTGTTTTCATTTTCCACTACCCACACAGTACAGTTATGTTACTCTATGGGTTTCTCCTTCCCATATGCAGTACTTTGCATTTGTCAATGTTAGACTTCAATTAGGATTTCTCAGCCCATCTGCATAACTTTTCTAGATCCTGTTGCAGTAGCATACTGTCATTACTCTCATTAACTGTTATTGCAGACTTGGACATTAAGCGTAACAGCCTTCATCAATATCATTGGTAAATATAGAAAAAAACAATGGGCCCAACACCGAACCCCAGGAACTCCACTAAATACATTCGTCCACGAAGAGCAGTATCCATTGATTATCACTCTCTGCCTTCTCCCACTCAACTAAACTATCTCTTTATCCATAACAGCAACTTGCCCTTAATGCCACCTTGTTTCAATTTTTTCAGCAGTCTTTTATGTGCAACAGTATGAAAAACTTTCTTGAAATCCAAGTATATGATATCAGAATTATTTTTTTGCATCCATTTCCTTTGTGACTACAACATAGTATCCAATTAAATTGCTCAGACAAGAATTGCCCTTAACAAACCCATTCTGTGTGTGACGTGAGGTATAACTGCTTCTGAAGTATAATGAGTGGCAAATATTGCAAAGAAGCAAGCTAATCAGTACTGCATTGTGCAATCATCCTTTTTCAATTTAAAATAAAATTATTTTTGTGCGTGATATCCAAGAAAGATTAAGATGCCATCAGCATTTTATCTAATCCATTTTTAAAACCTTAAACATATCAGTTTCCTTGCAATTTAAAATTGTGTGTGTGTGTGTTTTATCCAAGAAAAATTAAGAATGCCATCAGCATTTTACCTAATCCATTTTTAAAACCATAAACATCGGTTCTCCTTGCAAGTGCCTAGTTTCCAAGTGATGCAGTTTGCACAACTGAAGTCTTTCATGATATGAGTATGTTTCTGCATTCTTGTCTAATCTTGTGTTCTTCTCTGCACCCATTCTAACAGATCCCAATCCTTCCTAAAATTAGGATTCCAGACTTTTATATTCAAAATGAAAACTAACTATTGCCTTATTGCCTAACCATTCCATTAACTGAATAGTCACCTTATTGCTGTGCTTGAAAAATTTCTGTATATCATTGCTTGAACACAGTGAGCTGACCTAGCAGACTTTTAACTCTGCTGAGAGAGAATTCATGTAGGACTGTACAATTATCCCTAATACTCTTTCATTCTCAGTAAGATGTTATACCTCTCAGCTGGTACGTTGTTCTGGAATTACTACTGCCCTTGGGTAGCACCTTACATTTATTAGTGGTAAATCTCCAAAGCACCTTCACAACTGATCTGTCCAGTTTTTCTAGGCCTTGTTTCAGTAGTACATCATGATTCTTGTCATTAACTTCCCTGCTAACCTTTGTATAATGTCTAGATTTAGACAGTAAGCTTGATATGCTGTGAACAGTATCATTAATAAATATTGAAAACAGTCACCGGGCTAGCAGTGAACCCAATAATAATATTTGACCAAGAAAAAGAGCTGTGCCCATTAATAACGATTGTCTCATGCCACTCGCCCATCCCTTCATGCATAGTTTAAACTTTGTGTCTAGTGTTGTAAGGCTTTACAACAGTAGACACTAAATGAAATATTGTTTTTCTGCATGGATTATGAAGATAGGCCCAAAAGTGGCTTAATTAAATTAGTAAAGGGGGGGGGGAGGTCCATCCAAGCATTAGCTTGCATTAGCTGTGTTGTATAAAATTGAAAACCATGACATGGTGAAGATACAGATGTGCAGTTAAAAATGATCTGGGAATATGAAGCCTAACTCTGGACAAAAGCAGAGACATAAATGCTATTGCCTTTTTGATATTAGTTGCACAGTTCTATTCAGCAAACTGCAAATCAGCAATTAGAGAAATGTGGTATGTTCTTGATGTAGGGAACTACAAAAGGTAAAGATATTTTTGATAGCATCTCTAAATTCACAAAATTTCAGTTAAAAAAGACCTCCAAGGTATTTTAGCATCTCTGTAGGTCAGAAATTGTTTAAATATTTAGTGAAAATCAGCAAATTCCCTTCCTGGCTGGTAAAATGAAAGAATATAGAAGTAGTTGTGGAGTGAAGGACTGCCATTTTGTAGATTCAATCACATAAATCCCAAATAATAAAAACATGACTCTTTTACCCATTACTTTACTGGTCCATCTGTAGTCACTGTGCTTATAATATTCTGATTTATAATGTGAGTTAGTATAAATAACTGACATATAAATGACTAAATGTCATATTTAAAAAATTAATTCATTAAATTCTAGTTAATATCAGAAACTTGATTCCTGGTTGCAGGTTTTCAAATTATACATGATTTATCTTTATTGATGCAAAACCAGAGGCCAGTATCATGAACAATCTTACATTCAAGATGATTTTTATAATACGTTGTACATTATAGCGTGCTTCTGACTGCTGATGATTCTAAGTTAGGAAAAAAATAAGTCAAAATACACTATTTCATGGCCGAGAGGAAATAATCTTGCTAATTTCTCTGATTTGCTGATTGAAATTAAATTTTTTTTCTTTGTGAAATTGAAGACATTCCCCAATTGGGAAACAAAAAATGTTTTCTAAACCTTACATTGCTGACTTGTATCACAATACATTTAACAGTTTTCAGTGTTGTCATCTTTAAGTAAACTGCCAAATTTATATGAATTGGTTAGCATTGTCCAAAAAATTTACTTCAGAGTGTAGTCTTCATGAATTTCAAAAATCTGTTTGAAGACACAGAGAGTATGCAAGTGAAGATATATTTACACATTTCAGTTTTTATTTTTGAAATAAAAGTTTTCTTGATTTCAAATGGAATCCATTTTCAAATATATTTTGAACCTCAGAAAACAACTGAAGAATAATTAAAAATTTGCTGTCCTGTTAGAGTATGTTTCATAATAAGAATGTATTTCTTGGAATTGAGTCTTTGTAGGTGAAGGTAATAGATTTTCAAAACAGTGGTTTATGATACTTTTTTTATTTATTTATTTTATTTTTTTTTTATTATCAGAAATGAGATTTCCAAAAATGAAAACAAGTACTCTAAATACTTGTTCTTGGACTAACAATTAGTGCAAGACGTAACATATTTTGTTAAGCATGTTTTGTTTTAATTTGATTATTGCTTATTTTATTTCTTACATTAAATAATATCTTTCTGATATACATTATTTTTTGCATTCTATTCATATTAAATACTATGGTCTCTTCATAGTATGGACTTTTAAAAATATATGATTCAGAGACTCATCTAGCACTGGTTATTGTAAGATGCCATAACAGCACCAGCAAGTGTAAAGGCCGTAATACGTTTTGCCATTTAAAAAAAAAAAACATCACCAAAGAAATGATACAAACCTCAGAACAAAATACCAAATACAGATTAATTCTAGTTTCCTGATGCATAATGTTTCTGTGTTGAGAGTGGGACTTTAGTTAATTGGATAGTTTAAAATTTTGTTGTTTCTGTTCCGAAAAGTAGTTGTTTTGTTATTTCTGGCTAATTGGCTACCAGCTTGATTGACTTCCTGGTAGCAAAATGGCCAGGAACAACTAAAAAAACATGGACACATTACAAAAATAACATTACCTACACATTTGCGATCATTTCACATAGTTCTGCATCATTCGAATGAACCACGGCAGAGAGTAAACTAAAATTTAGGAGATGCCTTCTATAAGATACATCATGCATCCGTGTCCAGTCGAAAAGTGACCTTACCTGTTTCCTTGTAAATTAGAAAAATGAGTGAATCATTGACTTGGAAAATTTTTTAAAATAACATTGCAGCTTCTTACAGGTTTCAATTTTCAGTTTTTCTTTAATCCCCCCCCCCCCATGTTTGTTTGAGAGATTGATTTTTGGGGATTTGTTTAAAAATTGGGAAAGGTGAATGAGTTTTTAAATGCAACATTAGTGTTAGCAATAGCATTTGATGCAAAGAAAGCTTATGCAGCATCAGGCAAAAAAAAAAAAAAAACCCACTTCCACTTCACCCCTCTGTTCGTTCGAAATACCTGACCAGCTGAGCCTTTAATTTATTTAGGCTATCAACTTCCACAACAAGGGATGAAGTCTTCCACCAACCAACTACCCGCTGGCTAAAGGCAAATTTCCGCATGTCTATCCTACATCTGTCTTTCCTCAATTTGAATTTATGCCCTCTCAGGTGATTATTCTGAGCGAGAGGAAGAATCCCATCAGCATTGAGCATGCTCAAACCATTTAAGGCTTTATACGCCTCTATCAGATCACCTCGCTGGTGCCTAGTCTCCAGACACTGTAATTTGCAAAACTTAAGCCTTTCTTCGTAAGAGCACCCCTTTGTTCCATTCACCAATCTTGTTGCCCTTCTCTGTACTCGTTCCAGCAGCTCTACATCCTTCTTGAAAGAAGTCCTCCAGGCCTGTATACAGTACTCTAGTTGTGGCCTGTCATACTCTAGTCATTGCCTTATACAAGGGAATAATCACCTCCTTATCCCTGCTAGAAAAATTCCTATATATCATTGACAATACACCATGAGCTACTCTTGCAGCCCATCTGCACCGCTCAGAGAACTTCATATCTGCCTGCACAACCACCCCCAGGTGCCTTTCATTCTCTACCACTGTCAGTGTATTACCACAGAGTTGATATGTTGCTCTGGGGTTGCTGTTTCCCATATGTAGTTCTTTACATTTGTCAATGTTAAACTTCATTTGGCACCTCTCAGCCCATCTGCTCAACCTCTCCAGATCCTGTTGCAGCAGCATAGTGTCAGTAATGTCCTTGACAACCCTGCCAACCTTCGTATCGTCTGCAAACTTGGACATTAAGCTTGATATACCACATCAGTATTATTTATAAATGCAGAAAACAATAATGGACCCAACACTGAACCCTGAGGGACTCCACTAATAACATTAGTCCACGATGAGCAGTGTCCATTGATTACCACTCTGTCTTCTCTCCCTCAACAACCCCTTTATCCATAGCAGCAATTTGCCTCCAGTGCCACACTGCCGCTATTTTTGCAGAAGTCTTCCATGTGCAACAGTATCAAAAGCCTTTCTAAGATCCAAATATATAATATCAAAGTTATTCCCTGCATCCAGTTCCTTTGTGACTGCATTATAGTATCCAATCAAATTGGTCAGGCAAGACTTCCCCTTAACAAAACCATGCTGTGTCCGAGCTATAACGAAGTCTTGTCTAGATGATCCTGCAGTGCTTCTTTAACCAGTGCCTACATTAATTTTTGTGGAACGGAAGTTAACATCACAGGTCTATAATTACTTGTGTTAGCCTTTGATCCTCCTTTGTGAATTGGGGTCACATTTGCACATCTCCAGTCTGTGGGTACCTCCCCTGAGTCCAAGGAAGCTCTCATAATTATGGCTAAGGGTTTGCTTACTTCCTTTGCTGCCTCCTTTAATATAACTGGATAGATCCCATCCACCCCAAATTCTCAAACTGTGACTGCTATTTTTAACCAATAAACTGGGGGGGGGGTGTACACCCTCCATATTCCCTTGTTTAAAAATAGAAAGTGAATAAGAATTTTTTTTATTTAGTTATCTGATCCTCTTTTGAAAAAGTAAGTTTGTCAGTTTCACAGTAGTTTGCATGCACAAATGCGTGTGTGCATTTGTAATGATTCTGCATTTTACAGAAATACAAAAAAACATGTAAACACATTAGCAATGGCACATGATACAAGAAAGCAAGACTATATAGCATCATCCAAAAACACACACACACACACACACACACCCCCCCCCCCTTCTCATTTCACCCATTCACTTGCTCCAAATGTTTGTCTAGTTCTGCCTTGAATCTGTTTAAGCTCTCTATTTCTACAATGGCAGATGGAAGTTTGTTCCCGCAATCAACCACCCACTAACCAAAGGCAAACTTCCACTCATCTATCCTATAGCTATCTTTCAGCAATTTGAATTTATGCCCTCTCAGACGATTATTCTGAGCAAAAGGAAGAATCCTATCAGCATTGAGCATGCTCAAACCATTCAAGGCTTTATACACCTCAATCAGATAACCTCGCAAGGTGCCTAGTCTCCAGACACTGTAATTTGCAAAACTTAAGCCTTTCTTCATAAGAGCAACCCCTTGTTCCATCACTAATCTTGCTGCCCTTCTCTGTACTCGTTCCAACAACTCTACATCCTTCTCATTTCTCAAAATGAGGTCTCCAGACCTGTATACCCTAGTCAAGGTGTGGCCTGACCATTGCCTTATACAAGGGGATAATCACCTCCTTATCCCTGCTAGAAAATTTCCTGTATAACATTGACAAGACACCATGAGCTACTCTTGCATAATATCTGCACTGCTCAGAAAACTTCATATCTGCCTGCACAATTACCCCCAGGTTCTTTTCACTCTACCACTGTCAGTGTTGTACTACACAGTTGATACATTACTCTGCGGTTACTGCTTCCCATATGCAGTACTTTACATTTGTCAATATTGAACTTCAGTTGCCACGATACAACTCTGCCAACCTTTGTATCGTCTGCAGACTTGGACATTAAGCCTAATATACCATCATCAATATCATTAATGAATACAGAAAACAACAATGGACCCAACATTGAACCCTGGGGAACTCAACTAATAACACTAGTCCACAAAGTGCAGTGTCCATTGATTACCACTCTGTCTTCTTCTTCCTAAATCTTGAACAATATTTCTTAGTTCTGTGATCCTTCATGCATTAAGAATCTGCAGATAAATGAACCACTAGGCGAAGTGATCACAGTGTGCTGAAGTGGGATTTACTCAAAGAGGTAACTACCAATAGGGGTAGAGGGAAGGGTTGTTGCTTTTGTAAAGGCGACTACAATGGACTGAGACAGTATATAAATTCTATACAGTGGGGCCAACTGATGATGTTACCGACAGCAAATTCAAAATGGGAAGCATTCAAAGAACTTATCTTGGAAACTACTAGGCTTTACATACCAACTAAGAAATATTGTTCAAGGTTTAGGCCTAAATGGATGTCAGGTGAACTAATGAGACATATAGCAGAGAAGAAAAATGTATGGGATACATACAAATTAACACGTGACACAGAAGCCTATGATAGATACAAGTTGATCTGTAACCAAGTTACAAAGGAGGTTAGGCAGGCGAAAGCAGATTATGAGAAATCTTTGGCAAGGGATGCAAAGAGTTCTTTACTTATGTAAACTCTAGAAGGAAGGGGATGAATCAGATTGGTCCATTTGATATCGATGGGTCAACTGTTGATGATCCTGCTCAGGTAGCTAACAAACTAAATGAATATTTTGCATCGACATTCACACATGAGGAGTTATTCAGCGAGGGGAATGCCAGAGGTGTATTCAACTCTGGCAGGAATCTTTTAATAACTGAGAGTAAAGTGGAGGAGAAATTGTTGAAGATAAACACAAGAAAGGCACCCGGGGTGGATTGCATCTATCCAGGTATATTAAAGGAGGCAGTAAGTAAACAAACCCTTAGCCATAATTATGAGATCTTCCTTGGACTCAGGGAAGGTACCATGGACTGGTGATGTGCAAATGTGACCCCAATTCACAAAGGAGGATCAAAGGCTGACACAAGTAATTATAGAACTGTGAGTTTAACTTCTGTTCCAGGAAAATTAATGGAGGCACTGGTTAAAGAAGCACTGCAGGATCATCTAGACAAGACTTCAGTTATAGCTCGGACACAGCATGGTTTTGTTAAGGGGAAGTCTTGCATGACCAATTTGATTGGATACTATGATGCAGTCACAAAAGAACTGGATGCAGGGAATAACTTTGATATTATATACTTGGATCTTAGAAAGGCTTTTGATACTGTTGCACATGGAAGACTACTGCACAAATTGGAGCAGTGTGGCATTGGAGGCAAATTGCTGCTATGGATAAAGGGGTGGTTGAGGGGAAGAAGACAGAGAGTGGTAATCAATGGACACTGCTCATCGTGGACCAATGTTATTAGTGGAGTCCCTAAGAGTTCAGTATTGAGTCCATTATTGTTTTCTCTATTTATAAATGATATTGATGATGGTATATCAAACTTAATGTCCAAGTTTGCAGATGATACGAAAGTTGGTAGGGTCGTTAAGGACACTACTGACACTATGCTGCTGCAACAGGATCTGGAAAGGTTGAGCAGATGGGCTGAGAGGTGGCAAATGAAGTTTAACATTGACAAATGTAAAGTACTACATATGGGAAACAGCAACCCCAGAGCAATGTATCAACTCTGTGGTACTACACTGACAGTGGTAGAGAATGAAAGGGACCTGGGGATGGTTGTGCAGGCAGATATGAAGTTCTCTGAGCACTGCAAACGGGTTGCAAGAGTAGCTCATGGTGTATTGGCAATGATATATAGGAATTTTTCCAGCAGGGATAAGGAGGTGATTATTCCCTTGTATAAGGCAATGGTCAGGCCACACCTAGAGTACTGTATACAGGCCTGGAGGCCTCATTTCAAGAAAGATGTAGAGCTGCTGGAACGAGTACAGAGAAGGGTAACAAAATTAGTGAATGGAACAAAGGGGTTCTCTTAGAAGAAAGGCTTAAGTTTTGCAAATTACAGTGTCTGGAGACTTGGCACCAGTGAGGTGATCTGATAGATGTGTATAAAGCCTTGAATGGTTTGAGCATGCTCAGTGCTGATGGGATTCTTCCTCTAGCTCAGAATAATCACCTGAGAGGGCATAAATTCAAATTGAGGAAAGACAGATGTAGGATAGATATGTGGAAATTTGCCTTGAGCCAGCGGGTGGTTGGTTGGTGGAACAGACTTCCATCCCTTGTCGTGGAAGTTGATAGCCTAAATAAGTTTAAGGCTCAGCTGGACAGGTATTTCGAACGAACAGAGGGGTGAAGTGGAACTGGTTATTTTTTATTTATTTATTTATTTATTTTTATTTTTTTTTTTTTTTTGGCTGATGCTGCATAAGCTTGCTTTCTTGTATCAAATGCCTCTACTAATGCTAATACTAGTTGGTATGAAAAGCCTAGTAGCTTCCAATTTTATTTCTTTGAATGCTTCCCATTTTGAATTTGCTGTTGGTAACATCATCAGTTGGTGCCACCATATAGAATTTAAATACTGTCTCAGACCACCATAGTCACCTTTATTAAAGCAAAAACCCTTCCCTTTACCCCTGATGGTAGTTACCTCTTTGAGTAAATCCCACTTCAGCACAATGTGATCACTGCTACCTATTGGTTCCTTTATCTGCAGATTCGTAATGCAGAAGAATCACTACTGATAATCAGATCAAGAGTATTACACCCTCTAGTTGCCTCCCGAACATGATGCTGTAGAAATTAATCATCCAATAAATCTACGAAAGCCGTGCTAGTGTGTGAGTGGCCAAACTACAAATTCCAGTCGATCTGTGGGAAATTAAAATCCCCAATTATAAGACACTCTGATTTACTGGCCCACTCTATTTTGCTGCACAATTGCTCAACATACTCATCAGAATCATTAGGCCTATAATGCACACCTACTCTCATTTTTCCTTTACCAGTGCTTATGTCACACCAAACAGACTCAACATTGCATTGTCCACCAACATTGATTGGATGCACTTCCTTAGATTTTATGCATTTCTCAACTAACAAGATAACCCCTCCTCCCTTCCTGTCTTGTCTATCCTTTCTGTACAGATTGTACTCCCCAAATTCTAATTCTGCACTGCTTATGTCTGTGTGAAACCAAGTCTCTGATATCCCAACAATATCTGCCTTTGATGTCTTGACTAGCACTTCAAGCTGATCAAATTTATTAACTATACTCCTAGCATTGGTGTACATGCAAGTATACATGCACCTGTTTCTACTCTTAATTATCCTAACACAGCCCATGTATTTACTTGTTCCACTATGACTCTCAGCAGTCCTGGAAATCCCCATTGCCTTGCTTTCCAGGTTACTGCTCAGTTGCATTTCAATATAAGTTCAAGAATCACTTTCAACTCTGCCATCGCCTACTGTTAATCTATTAGTCCATGTATCCCCCCCCCAAGCTAGTAGTTTTCCGACCCACCTAGCTCTGCCTGAATAGCATCAGCAAATATTCTTTCACCCTTTCTATTTAAATGTATCCTATCCCTGTAAAAACAGTCTCTCCTGTTAACAAGCACAGCCCAAGCTGAGAAAAATACTACCCCTTGGGCCTTGCACAATCTTTCCAGGGCCGAATTGATCGACAAGGTTCTCATCATACCCTCTTCAAATTCAGCACGCATGTTGAAACGTGTGCTGAATTGTTTTTGCAGTAAAACTAAAGTTGAACTCCATGGTCCATAAATGAGATAGTCATAAGGAGAAACTGATTAGTGTAGAGCTGAGAAGGTAAACAGTTAGTATCATGTAGTTATATTAGCAAGCAAGTGTGGTTCTGGCAGTGTTCTTGTGTCATTTGCTGTCCTGTTCGTTGTCAATGCCTTGTGGCCAACTGGTCATTTCAGCTATAAATATCACTTGCTTTATAGCATACTGCAGATGAAGGAACTCGCTGATTCTAAATAGCAAAGTTTTTCTCCGGCTAATAAAACATATATATAGCTTTGTAAATGTATTGATCTTATAACTGTCGAAAATCCAATTCAGTAATGCGCTGAAGCAAAGTTTCAAATTGTCATGATAGAGATCCTTTTTATGTGACTATGATTTTAGGAGAGCTGAAATTAAGTATCTGTAAAGTATAGTATAGTACAGTACAGTACTGCATATGTAAAAATTAAATCGACTGGATATGAGAAGCTGAGCTTTAGCCATAAGTAAACTTTGTGTTGCAAAATGAGATATGTAGGTAAAATGAGCTTGATAAGATTTTGCTTGTGAATGTGTGTTACTTTGAGAAACACCGGATACAGAACTAATATAACAACAAAAACAGTGCTTATACTCATTTGTTTCAGTACTGTGTAGTTGACAGCTGTTAGTTTAAGGGCCTACATAAAAGCATTGTTTTCTACCAATGTTTAGGATGGTATACATATTTAATTTTAGTTTTAATGCAGCTGAAGGAATGCTTAAAGTATATTGACTCTGGTGGATGCATAGCCACATGAGGATTTATATCGCAGGCTGAGCATTTGTCATTTGCCATGAGGTGTATAAATAAACCAAGGATATGCATGATAATTCAAAACACTTTCAGGCACTCAGTCATATCACTGCACCACCACCATCATGATCAGGGGTCAAAATGGAAAACTTTGAAACAAAATGCTTGCCAAGGTAAGTGCAGAAGGCAGTTAACACATATACATGACATTATTGGTGCATATGATGAAATAGAATGCTGTTATGGTGTCTGTTCCAAGCCCTAAACGTGATCCTTATGCACATTGATTGAGAATTCCTTGCCAGATGATATGCCATAAGAATAAAAACCACATAACTAATGAAATGCAGTTCTGCTACAGTTGAATAATGATGACACAGATCCAATGTTGTGTGCACAGTTTCTGGAAGATCAGTGGTGGAAAAACAAGACTAGCGTGTCCTTGAAGTTCTTGTTTGGTTGCAATGATCTGTTCTGCCATTCATCAAAAGATAGATTCACTTTGTGCTCTTTTAAATATATCATATTTAATTGACAAACCTAAATTTTGTTTCAGATGCTTCACTGTTACTGAAAAACGGCATTGGTTTGCATTTTTGAGAAATTTTCTATGGACTGCAATTGCTTTGGTCTTAGTGCACTGTGTCAATGTGTGATTGCTTTTAATGGTGTTATATCATTTCCAGTTTGCATATATTCGCGGGTTGATCCACTTGTTACATGGTATGAAAACCCAGAATGACTGATGGGGAAAGGAACTGTACTTCCATCACCTGAGATCACAAAGCTATAACCTCAAATGAAGAGGATCCAAATTCATCCAGTTTTGGGCAACATTTGAATCCGCTTTTCCAAATGAATGGCAAGTCCACTGTACCATTGTGGTACAGTTGTACAGTTAATTTTCCATAACTGATATCTAAATTAATTTAGCAGGAGTGCACATTTAGCAAGAATGAAAACAAGAACTTTGTATAAGTAAATTAATGTCAGTATTAAAAAAAAAAAAAAAAACTGTTCCAAAATACTCTTCCTGCGACCTTAGTAACCTGAAAGGAAAGATTTCTAATTATTTTGAAAGTGTCATCTTGATTTTAGTTCATTTTTACTGATTAAGTTGATGTCTTAAAGTCATCGATCTTGTGCATATTTTTGAACCACTACAAATGTATAGCCCATAATCCTACTACTTACTTTGCAAGTGCAGGTAGTTTTTTTTTTTTTTTTTTTTTGCTGCCTCTGCATCCAGACTTGTCACCGTGTGAGTTTTTCTTGTGGAGTTTTTTTTTTTGAGAGTGAAGTTTCTTTCAGGGAACTTTGCTGAAGGACTCAAGCAGTGATTAATCAGTAATGCAGTGCAGCTGATTATGATGTGTTATTACAATTATTGGTGTGTGCATTCATGTTTTATTCATCACAAAACATGGACATATTGAATGTGAGTTAAAATATTTTCTAAGAATCTTGAGAATGAAAATTTGTTTGAATTTCATAATTCATAAGATTAATTGTTGAAACAATAAATCAGTTTCTTAGTAATCATTTAGATGTATCAATATTTCATGCACCACCATCTATATATGTGTATGTGTATGCATATACGAACCTATACAATAAGGTACTCTTACAAAGAAAGACTTCAGTTCTACAAATTGGACTATCTGCAAACTAACCACCCTGTGAGGAGATCCGATTGAGGTTTTGAATGGATCGAGTAAGCTAAATAAAGGAAGAAAAGTATTAAATAATAGCTATAGAGTAAAGTATCAGACTAGATCAATGGCATAAAGAACTGATAGAATGTTGCGTCCATCTTGAATGTACACACTTTTATTTGTAAAGCTGAATGGCTAGGTGAATGTATCTTCTTGTGGGATTTCTACAAAGGGAAAACGTTCTGCCAGAAACCTTCTTTACTCGTGAATAGATTGAATTTAAGAACCATAATTATTCCTTTGTGTCCCGAAATTAATAAAGATATGTCTCATTAAAAACATGTCCATTGGTGTACAACTTTGGGAACTTGGTTATCAAAATGGAGGAATTGTGGAATTGAATATGTGGTAAAAATTATTATTTTTTTTTTTATTTTCAATATACAGTACTTTGTAATATTTTCAATGAAATTGCTTAATCTGTACATATGATAGTTTATTGTTGCTTACTTTACTCATTACCTTGAGCCCAAGGTTAATATTTCCTATGGAAAGCTGCAATTTCAGCACATAATATATAAAAAAATTGTTTAAACATATCATTTGCATATTAATTATTATCCCAGAATGTAAAAAATTCCCACTAACAAAAAAAAAAAAAAAAAAAAAATTCTGCATAAGATAATGCTTTCACATAAAAATGCACTAGAAAGCTAAATTTCAGGGGAGGCATCCATTCTTAACTGCTACATTGTTTTCATAAGTTTGTTTTTGGTGAGATAGAACATATATTTTCATCCATTTCCATTGACCCGCTAATTAATTCTGTTAGATTTGAGATGTGTGCTATTATCTTCGTGCAGCTGGATAAAATGTGCATGAAACCCTACCATGACCATATGGTAACACTAACTGCTAGCAAAAATAATTAAAAAGTCAAGAAACATTTTTTTAAAAAATAGACTAATTTACACTTCCATCACTATTATTGCTGATTGGAATGTGTGAGGCATAAGAGTGTAATTTTTCAGTATTCTCATATTCAGAAGCTCCTCTTTTAGTACGACTAAACCAGAAAAGCATATTGGAACTATAAATAAAGTTAAGAATACCTAGGAATCAACAGTGATTAATTTTTTTTAATATTTTAACTACAATATAAGAGATATTAAATAAATCTTTAATTTGAATTAGTTTACAATGATGTTGCTTCCATGTTACTGCAGTAACTTTGTTCCACTGTTACTGGAGTATTAATATTACTATTAGCAAAATAGTGCAAGGAGTGTATGTAGCATCCAAAAAAATAAATAAATACAACCTATGTGACCTTTTTCCAATCTTTTTTTAATAGTATTAATATTGGCAAAATAAATGAGGTGTTTTTAGCATCAAAATTAGGGGAAAAAAAGAGAAAAATATATTAACTGTTTGTAACCTACTACCTTTTTCCAGTCTTTTTTTTTTTTTTTTGAAATTTTAGAAAAACTTACCACTATTAATAGGTGGCAGAAGTTTATTCTGTAGTCCATTGCTGGAGCTAAAGGTAAATTTTTATACATCTGTTCTGCAAGTTTCTGTGACAATTTCAATGTTGGGTATATCACCTGAGAAAAGTTCCTAAGCAGTTTGGTTTACTTAGTTCATGTAGAAACTTTATTAAAATAATGCTTCAATCAGTTACCATACTGTTTGATTTTTTGCTGACTTCACCTCTCTGTGAATCCCTCTTTGCACCCAAAACATATCCATCCAAACTTGTAAGTAATGTTCAAGATCTGTTATCACCATGGCTCTATGCAGTTCCCATATAATTGTGTATTTAGTTTTTCTTCAACTCATGGCTTGATATGCTCATTTCTTTCCCTTCTTTCATTCTCACTACTGACAATTGAGAGATATTCATTGGTAACCTGATAATTATCCTGCTACAAAATAATTCCATACACTTTCACAAAAATTGCACACCCATTGTTATCTACTACACTGCTATGTTGGCTGCAATAAACCGGTTACAGTGACGTTTAAAAAGACTTTTTTTTTTTTTATCATATATGAATGTGCTACAGGTAAAATTTGTATATCACTTGGAAACAGTGGAGTGCACTGAAGCAGAGTCCAGTAGTTTTGCCAGCACATCAATCATGGACCTCTTTTGTAGACATAATATTTTCAGGTGTTAAATTCATAAATTTTCAGTGTATACATCAGGAGGGCCACATTGGGTGGGGTGGGGAAATTTACACTATAAGGAATACTTGAGCATTACCATATCTGTGGATTTGAACAAGTAATGTAAGTAATTCTGTACTGATAAACTTACCACTCAACTATTGCTATTCCAATCATGACTTTAAATTCAGATTTTTGATGGTATTATGAAATTCATATTCCTCTGTTCCCTCATATATACACATATATATTCCATGCAACATTTGTGTATACATCCATAAGCAGCTTAAATATAACATATGTACATGAGGATTGATATACCCATGAATAATAATTGTATGTTATAAACTACACTGTAAAAATAATTATGTTAATCTGTATTAAATATAAAAAAAGAAATTAGAATTTTGACCACTGGAGTTTAATCTCATTCCTGAGATGGGTCCCTGGTGAGTGTAATTCTGCTTGCTTTTTTTTTTTTTTTTTTTTTTTTTCTTATTTTATTTTACAAATTCAATTTTGTGTGCTGTATAACTTGTGCTTATTAAAGCACAAGTTATACAGTTCACAAAATTGGTCCCAGCAAGCCTTGCCCTTTTCAAAAGGTTCCTTCTAAGTTGATGCTATCCAGTGTACTTCTAATACATACAACCCAAGGTGCATTTAATCTTTGTGTAAATGAGACCTTTCAAACACTTAAACTATTTTCATTCTAGTATCCATCATTGTTCTCATTCATTTAGCTATAACAGCTAGATTACATTTGCTCTTAAGTATAATTTTTCTCACCTATAGCTTAGTTTTACAAAAGTATTAATGCATTAACTTAGAGTGAATTCATAAATGTTTTTTTTTTTTTTTTTATAAATGCTTCCCATAATAGGCCTACATTTCATATGGATTGGAATTCGTTGCAACAGCATTCCATATGAGGTGAATTGTGTATATATGGAGTGTTGGCTGTATGATTTGCTGTTATGGTACTGCACACCTCTTTGACATTCTTATCTGGCCACAGTAAAATACATTTAGTAAATAGTTACCCTCACAAAGTGTATTAACTTAGAAATAAATTACACTGGATTATGTTTTATTTTAGTTCTAAATTTATACAATTTGCATGGGTAGCCATTTGCAAAGTGTGGCTATTAAATAAGACTTGCATTAAAATAAATATGATAAAATATTTGGCACTTTACAAGTTGTCCTCTTCAAAATAATTGCCTTGGACTTGCAAACGCTGTTCCATATGTTTATTCCAAGCACAGAAATATTTTTGGAAGTCATCTCATGTAAGCCCTTTTAACACGTCAGGTTTTTTTTTTTTAATGTCTTCAGTGAACTGAAAATGGGTGCCCTTAAATACACTTTTCAATTTAGGGAAGAAAAAAAAGTGACAAGGATGAAAATAAATATGATGAAATATTTGGTACCTTACAAATTATCCCCTTCAAAATAATTGCCTTGGACTTGCAAACACAAACCTTGTGTGTGAACATGCACCTTACTCACCAGAGTAAGGTGCACGTTCACACACAAGATTTGCTTTTTCGGAAATAAACTGGCAAACCAAGAAGCATTGTTTCGACGTAATGCGGCATTACGTTGAAAAGAGGCTGTCAATCCACTCAAAGCCCCCCGATGAAGTAGGGGATTGACGTCCACGTGGTGTAATGCAATATGTTATATTATTATATAAATTTGTACAGTCTTGAAGATTTAGTATTATTATATAAATTTATACAGAAATTAAGATTTAATAATTATCCTGCTACAGATAAAATGTTTTCATTAGTAAAATGTTATGAAAAATCATTATCATTTAGCATTATACTTTTTATCTTAACTCAAAATGTATAGGCCATATGTATTGAAGATAACCAAACTAGGATAATTTGATTACAAATTTGTATGAACACTAATACTTATATGAAAAACACCAATAATCGGTAACAATCTACAATTAAATGAATATATACTGGCGCATATAATGTACAATTGGCCTATGGCAAAAATACAATGGCATTAACACAGCACAGAAGAACACGAAAATCTAAAAGAATACATACATCTAAACGTAATAACCACATTTTATATATATATATACACACACACACACAGTGGATTCCGGTTATTTGGGGCATCGGTTAATCGGGGCAGCCGTTTATTTGGGGAGACAAATCATAAAAAACAGAAACCAATCAAGAAAATAGCCAGGATTTATTTTATTTATTTGGGACAGCATGCCTTTTAATCGGGGCAGGAGACTGCAGCACTGGAGATTACCCTATGATTGTCTCCGACAGTACCACGTGGTTCGGTCGAAATTCTGGAGGTCACAACCATAAAACAAAAACAATTAGCAGTCACCTGTTTATTGGGCTTTTCTGTTAGAGAAATCTATCATAAACGGACAGCAAACTTGATCTTGTTGAATATGTGATAATACCAACAGCTGGAATTCTGTGGGTTGTTATGGTGAAATGTGTTTACACTTCCATGATATCTTCAATCATATAAAAAAATTAATTTTCAGCTCTTCTGTTCATTCCTCTTTTTAAAGCTTTGTAACTCGTTACTCCGTTCTCATTGCGTGTATCGTGTTACTTGTAATTTGTGTGTGCCATGTTCGTTGTTATTGATTGCTTATCTTTTTACTGTTTTAAATTTTAGCCCCCACCCACAAATGTCAGTGAACAGAAATGTCAACTAGTTCGTATGTACATATTACAGTGGGCGCCTCTGTAGCCAGGTGGGCAGGAGCAGCAGTCCGTAGCACACTTCTTGATTAGACCGGGATTCGAGCCCATGACCACCAAATACGGAGGATGTGGAAAGGTCAGGGATTGACCACTGCATATCCTCGGAGCAATATGGCCTTAGTTGCTAATGCTCCTAAAAAACAAATAACATATTACAGTACGTATTAATTATTCCAATTATCACGTATATTCTTCCGATTTTCACGTATCATTTCATTTTTTTAATTGGTAAGGCAATAAAGGGTAAATTTGTGCTTAATATATCTTTGCTTTTATAGCCTTTGGATAATATTCCTCCTATTTTCGCTTATTAGAATTGCTGTTTAATAGAATTAAAATTCAGTTCACAAACATGATCACAATGACCGGCGCTTACTACACATCGTATAGTGAACGGTACTTTACTATGTTGAGTTCGTTGTAACGTGATTTGATTGTACAGTGAACCAATTGTAAAGGAGGGGGGGATGCATTGTATTTTTAACTATTTACGTCAAACTTTGGATAATTGGGGCAGCTGCTTAATCGGGCCAAAATGCACTAGTCCCGATGTGTCCCAAATAACTGGAATGGACTGTATATATATATATGTTAAGGATTACTTTTTTTTTTTTTTTTTTTTACCTTAAAAAAAAAAAAAATTGCTCTGTGTATATAATTATTACAAAAGAAGAGTGAATTCCATTTTTTTTTTGTTGCAGGTTTCCCTTAATTGTATGTTGTATTATTATTTATTTATTTTATTTTTTATTTTTATTTATTTATTTTTTTTTTTTTTTTTGATTTACATCTGCACTGAACAAATCTTTGGACATATCTTGTTATGGGCATGCAAATAAGTTTACTTTATAGATTTTGGGGGTGTTAAACATGGAAATAGTGATTAAATTTCCATTTAAGCACTATTTCCTGAAGCTGAATACAAGTGAAAGGCAGGAACTTTTCGCCTTTCGCTTGTATTCAGCTTCGGGAGCATCCCTTTTCATCCTTCTTCCATTGCTGCAAAGTCTTGATGGAAACACTAGCCATGTTCATCACTGACTGCACCACAGTTTGGCTGGAAGAAATCCAGGTGTAAGTGCAAAAAATGCATCTTCAATGACATGTTGCATGTGGAAAACATTTCAAAAGGCTTTCCACACTGATATCTCGTTATCACTAAGGACACATTCAAACTGTTCGTCTTTGAAACGTTGCTATACTTGTGGACCAATGAAAACACCTGCCTTAATCTTCTCTGTACTAAGTCTTGGGAATTTCTTTTGCAAGTATGTGAATGCAGAACTGTTCACTTCCAAAGACTTCATGAAATTTGTCATGATTCCCAGTTTTATGTGGAGTGGTGGATGCAAAACTTTATTTGGATCTACCAGAAGTTCAAATGCTACGATCTTCATTCCAGGTGTTAATCTTTTTAATTGGAGCCAACTCCTCTTCTCATAGTGCATATCCTTGGCACGACTATCCCACTCGCAGAGAAGGCAAAAATACTTAGTGTAACCCTTTTGTAGTCGTGATAAAATGGCGATTACCTTAAATCACAACATATCTACCACTCATACTTCTGATAATGTACACCTAAAAGGATGTTTGCACGTTTCTTTTTTGTGGACAGCATATACAAGAGATTGAAGGCAGCATATTTCCATTGTGTAATAACACAGCCTTATGGCTAATCTTAGAAGCATCTATAAGTAGTCTCCATTTTTTCGGGAACATGCCTCATGTTCATTGCTGCCATTAGACCATCAACATCCTCACAAACAGTGAGTTCACCTTCTGTTTGATAGAATTTATCATAGTCTATATTTCAAGTAAGAAATATTGTCAATTTAACAAAAGGATCTAGAACAGCAGTTCCCAAACTACTGAGATTTACGGACCCCTTCAAAAATCAAAACAATTTGTGCCCCCCCCCCCCACACACACACACATATACGCACAGCACATGTGTGTTTGCATATGTTTATGTGTGAAGTAACTCAACTTTATTTTTATTTTTATACAGATATGTAATTATAACTTTATTTATTTATTATCAATTTGCTATACATAGTAAATGAATCATTTCAAATATGTATACAGTTCATATATATACTAATCGTATTGAAAATAAGTAGCGTTCTATAATGAAATTCATTTTGATTCTATCCGTATATCTTTTAAGAAAATAAATGCATATTACGTTGATACCTTCTGAATATTTCACGGACCCTCTGAAACTGGTCTACAAACCCCAGTTTGTGAAACGCTGATCTATAAGATTCCACTGTTGTAGCCTCGAGGCCAAAAGCTATGCCTTATTCTTCAGCAGCTTGAGATCATTGATGAGGTCATTAAGTTCACTTTCTGTGATGTGGTTCAGAAGGATAAAGATGTGGACAAAATGGTGGATCCCTTGATGTAGGTGGCTGCTGTCCTTCGTGTATATCGAGTGGATGTTCATCAGAGTGTACAGAAAAACGGTCGGGTGGTTCGGGAATAGGTAGTACTTCGCCATGAAGCACGGAACGAATTTCAGATGGTATATTTTGGTACGTCACTGTCCACTTTTTCTTCATTGTCATCCCATTTTCTAATAGGAGACATCATACAGAAGTAACAATCTGTGATGATTTATTGACTGCCTCCATACCATGGGCACTGCAAAGGGCATAAAACATGAGTTTTGATGAACAGGTAGTGCAGCATATGTGTGGAGCCCAGTTCTTGTCCTGGTCACCTGCTTTAAACCCAGGCCTTTTTTTTTTTATGGCTCGAGTTAAGGGGCGCTTTATTGAAGCTAACGTGACTTCTCCCCATATGTAACAGAAGTCATCTGGACTATTCACACACTTACCGGGCATATTAACCTTACACAACACAAGTACTCCGCTAAAAGGAGGTATCTCCCAGAGAACAAGCATTAACTGGGAAAAAATGACCCAGTACCTAGCTGTATTCGAGGATCACTGCAACAGTTGACTCATTTGAGTTGATGGTAACTTATCACATGATGCAGAGTGGGGTAACAGTTGCCGATCATGTGATAAGAGCGTGGTGGTACTGAAACTGCAATGTTGCCGTGCGTTTTGCCGAGAGTCTATAAAATATCAAGTGCTACAGAGTATACACCAATGAGGCAAAACATTATGACCACCTACGTAATATGACGTTGGTCCTCCAGGCCACGGAAATATCTGGAAGTTTCCTCATATTCCGCGAACCAGTCTCAAACACTCCGGGCGGTGTGGCACGGTGCATTATTCTGCTGAAAGACGGCACTGTCAGAGGGGAAGACCGTTGCCATGAAAGGGTGTACCTGGTCAGCAATGATGTTTAGGTAGGTGGTAGGCGTCAGAGTGCCCAGCACATGGATGACCTAATCCAGGGTATCCCAGAAAAACATTGCCCAAAGCATGAGACCGCCGCCACTGGTTTGTTTTCATCCCACAGGCATCCAGGCACCATCACTTTCCCAGGTAAGCGACGTACACGTACCCGGGTGTCCACATGGTGCAAGAGGAAACATGATTCATTGGACCAGACGACCTTTTCCAATCACTCAGGGACCAGTTTCGATGCTTGCATGCCCATTGTAGGCGCTGTTGCCGGTGAACTGTGGTTAGCATGGGTACTCGGAGCATCCTTTTATTCATTTTCAGCAGGGTTTTCGGAGCAGCCTTTATTCATTTTCAGCAGGGTTTCGATGTACTGCTGTGTATTGTGACACATTACTCCCGTAACCAGGATTCCAATTACGAGCTAGTTGTGCCACAGTCTCCCTTCTGTTGCCACGTACCATCTGGGAGAGCCTTCGCTCACCACGAACATCAATGAGCTGTGGTCATCCAACACTTCGCTGGCGGTTTTCTCTTCTCGGACTACTTTTGTTAGGTACTAACCACGCCTGGCTGTGATCACCCCACCAGCCATGCCGTTTTGGATATACTCTGACCAGTTTGTCTGGCCATTGCAATTTGACCTTTGTCAAACTTGCTTAAGTCCGCTGCCTTTCCCATCTGAAGAACAAGAGTAACACTGTTTAACTGAACTGTGTATTAGGTGTTTTTCATACTGTGTCCCGACCCACGCACACGCTGTAATTCACTTGCAGTTGCTTCAATTTGCATAACGACTCACTGGTCATAATGTTTTGGCTTATCGGTGTATATAAAGTAGTCTGCAATCAAGTCACATTATGAGAAGTCTGGCAAAGAAAAGTCTGAAATGCTTATTTGCTTATATCAACAGTAGCAGTAAACTATTCATATTTACTGTTTACTTATATAAACAGTAAATATGAATTGTTTTACTTGATGCTGCTCAGGTTGGTGACAAACTGAATAGATATTTTATATTTACATTCACAGATATGCATTTTTTTAGAGATAAAGATGTCAGAAATGTATCTAATTCTAAAAGGGAGTTAAATGATTTTGTGATAACCTAGAGCAGTGGTTCCCAAGCTACTGAGATCTATGGACCTTTTCAAAAAAAAAAAAAAAAAAAAAAGTTCACATACCCCCTTCAAATATCAAAACAGTTTGCGGACCCATATATATAATATATTTGTGTGTGAGTGAGTGATATGGTCGAGATCACTGTTTCACAGACTCCCTGGAAGTGGTTTATGGATCTCAGTTTGGGAAATGCTGGCCCAGAGCAAAGTGAAAGGGAATTGTTTGAAGCTAAACCTAAAAGAGAGACCTGCAGTGGATTGGATCTATCGAATTATATTAGAGGTAAGCAAACCTCTTCCTCCCGTAATATAATTATGGGTAAACAAACCAATAATTTTCAGAGTATCATTGGTTTCAGGGGTACATTCTTATCTACCGCAGGTAAGTGAATGTATACCCAACTCACAAAGGGTGAAGTGTAATTATAGACCTGTTCCTTGACTTCTGTTTCAGGGAAAATTATGGCTTACTAGTTAAAGCAGGACCATCTACAGAGGATTGCAGTCCCAGCATCGGTTTATGAAGAGCTGATCCTGTGTGACTATTTTGATTATACACTAGAAGGCGCAAATTATTTTTTGTATCCAGTTCCTTTGTACACTGAGGAATTGGATACAAAAAATAATAATTTTACTATCAGATTTCAGAAAAACCTTTGATGCTGTTCCATATAAAAGACAATTGTACAAGTTGGAGATATTATATACAAGTTGGTGACTATAGAAGCAAGTTACTGCTATGGATAAAGGGATAGTTGGGTGGGACAAGACAGAGTGTTTATCAGTGGGCACTGCTCTTCTTGTACTACTGTTATTAGTCGAGTTACCAGGGTTCAGATGCAACGAATCTAAAAAATCTAAAAAATTATGTGGATGCTCTGAGAAGCGACAATTGAAGTTATAACATTGACAAATGCAGGGTATTGCATATGGGTTAGCAGCAATCCCAGAATAATATTGCAACTGTGCAGTCAGAAGTAAGTTCTTTGAGCAGTGAAGATAGATTGCTAGGACAGCTTATGGGGTTTTGACAATGATATACAAGAATTTTGCAAGCAGAGATAAGAAGTTGATTTTCCAATTTATATGGCAATGATTAGAACACTGTTTGGTGCATAGATGAGCAGTCAGATTAGCAAGGGTTACAAACGGGTGCTCTTACCAGGCAGGCTTCAGTTCAGCAAATTTTAGTACCTGATGACTGCACCTGTGAGAACAGACTGGTTTTAAATGGATGGCGTAAGCTCAGACTACACACAAGAGGGGTCATAAAGTCAAATTGAGGAAGGCTAGTTGCAGGTTATATCTGTGGAAATTTGCTTCGGCCTGTGTGGAATTGGTAGTTTGAATAAATACAAGGACAGACGCCTCCGTAGCCAGGTGGGAAGGAGTAGCAGTGCGTAACACACACTTCTTGATTAGACCGGGGTTCGAGCCCGTCACCACCAAATACAGAGGATGTGGAAAGGTCAGGGAATGACCACCGCATATCCCGGAGCAATATGGCCTTAGTTGCTAATGCTCCTAAAAACCAAAACAACAAACAAACAAACAAATACAAGGACGAACTAGACAAACTATTAGAAAGTGGTTTTTTTTTTTTTTTTTTTTGGCTAATTCGGTTTAAGCTCACTGTCTTGCATCGTTTGCCATTATTAATACTAATACTATAAAGAATCTAAAACTGGATGCAAAGATATAAAATATCAAAAGCAAATTATCAATATAATTTTATTTCAATGTTGCATTTAAGGTTTCTGTTCTTCTCTTTGACAAAATATTGCCAATTAAGAATAAATTAGTATCCTTTTAGAAAGTAGTAGTATTGGAGGCAGGTGATGCAAGAAGGCAAGCGTATGAGCTTAAGTAGCATCAGCCAAAAAAAAAGCCCTTCCTATTTCACCCATCCGGTCACTCCAAATGTTTGTCTATATCAGCCTTAAATTTATTATATTTTTTATACAGTGTTTATTATAAATTTGTACAGTAGTCTTCCATATGCAAGAGTGTCAAAAGCTTTCCTGAAATGCGAGTATGTGATTTAAAGTTATTTTTTGCGTCCGGTTCCTTTGTAACTACATCATATTATCCAATCAAATTTGTCAGACAAGACTTCCTCTTAAAAACCCCATGCTGTGTCTGAACTATTACTGCAGTCTTGTCTAGGTTATGCTACATCACTTCTTTAACCAGTGACTCCGTTATTTTCCCCGGAACAGAAGTCAACCTAAGAGGTCTATAATTTATTGTGCCACCCTTAGATCCCCCTTTGTGAATTGGGGACACATTTCACATCTCAAGTCCATAGGGACATCCGCTGAGTCCCAAGATGTTCTTATAATTATGGCTAAGGGTTTGCTTACTTCCTTTGCCATCTCTTTTAATATAAGTGGATAGATTCCATCCACCCCATGTCCTTTTTTTATGTTTAATTTCATCAATTTCTCCTCGAATTTGCTCTCAGTTATTACAAAATCATTAAGCACCCTGTTACAGTTTGATAAACTTCTGGCAGTTTCCTTCCTTAATAAACTCCATGTGTGAATGCAAGTGCAAAATTCTCATTCAGATTATCAGCTATCTGAGCAGGATCATCAACAGTCGAACCATCGATATCAAGTGGACCAATCTGATTCATCCCCTTCATTGCAGAGTTTATATAAATAAAGAAGTCCTTGCTGTTTTCTTAGCATCCTTTGCCAAAGATTTCTCATAATCTGCCTTCATTTGCCTAACTGCCTTTGTGACTTGATTACAGACTAGCTTATATCTCTCGTAGGCTTCTGTGTCACTTGATAATTTATACACATTCCATGCATTTTTCTTCTCGCCCTAGAGTCTCATTAGTTCATCTGACATCGATTTAATCCGAAACCTTGAACAATAATTCTTAATTGGTATGAAAAACCTAGTAGCTTCCAAGGCATTCTTTGAATTCTTCCTATTTAGAATTTGCTGTTGGTAACATCATCACTTGATCCCACTGTACAGAATTTAAAAACTGTCTGAGATTATTGTAGTCACCTTTACGAAAGCAAAAGCCCTTCCCTTTACCCCAGATGGTAATTATATCTTTAAGTAAATTTCACATCAGCACATTGTGATCACTGCTACCAAGTGGCTCCTTTATCTGCAAATTCTTTATACACGAATAATCACTGTTAATCACCAGATCAAGAGGTGTTCAATAGGCAATTAATCTACAAGAGTCTTGCTAGTGTGTAAGTGATCAACCCACAAGTTCCACTCAATATCTGTAAAGTTTAAATCCCCACATTATAACACAATCTGATTTACTGGCACATTCTATTTCTCTATACAATTGTTTGTTGTACTCATTAGCGTCATTAGGCCTATAACACACTCCTAGTGTCATTTCCAGTGCTTATGTCACATCAGTTTGTTTCATTAAGAATCTACAGATAAAGGAACTACTTCGTGGCAGTGATCACAGCATGCCGATGTGGAATCTACTTAAAGTTGTAACTACCATTAAGGTAAAGGTTGGATTTTTGTTTTCATAAAGGTGACTATAGTGGTCTCAGACAGGTTTTAAATTTTATGCAGTGGGATCAACTGATGATGTTACCAACAGCAAATTGTAAATGGGATGCATTCAAGGAATTAATGTTGGAAGCTACTAGGTTTTTCATACCAGTTAAGAAATACTGTTTAGGGTTTAGGTCTAAGTGGATGTCAGATGAACTAATGTGACTCGTGTAAAGACTTGGGGGTAATTGTGACTGCACAATTACCCCTAGGTCAGAAAACATGAAGTTTTCTGAGCAGTGCGGATAGGCTGCTTGATTCGTCTAAATGAAGAAAAATGCATCTAGAAAAAGTTAGGCAAATGGGCTGAGAGATGGTACATTGACATGCAAAGTACTGCATATGGGTAGCAGCAACTGCAAATTAACATACTAAATGTGCGGTACTACACTCAGGTTAGTGGAGAATGAAAAAGACCTGGGGACATCATTCATTCCCTTGTCAATGTCATTCACGAATATTAAACAAACCCAGCCCGGCATCAAATCATGTGGTGTGGTGAGCTTATAATCCAGCCTGCTACAGAGTACAACCATTTATAACAAATTTCTGTCTTCAACTATCATTCAGTCTTCCAGTATTTTGTCCAGAATCTCAGTATGCTCCACCTTATACAGTAACTTTCTGTGTAAGATGCTGATTTAAGCCAATATATATATAATGTCAAAATTGTTCCAATTCTAGTTTGAACAGTTTTGACCATTGACTCCATTAACTTCCTCTCCATTGAGATCAGTCCTACTTGTCTATAGTTAACCATCTCATCCTTATCTCCCCTCATATCATCATTCTTCTCTTTCTTGGTGATTCTCTTACACTTCTGGCTCTTGTTCTCTCTCTCTCAGGGTAATTCAGAATTTTTTTTTTTTTTTTTTACCTGGTGCAGCATAATCCCATATAGCTAATAATAATAATTGCATGTCCTTATTCCACTGGATTGGCCCTGAGCCAACAATGACTTCATGATTAACCATCATGTCTCGATGTACTGTTTGCATCATCCTTCAGTATGGTTAGTTAAATACCTTCAATTTCTTGTATTCTCAGTAGTTCTTCTGCTAGTTTCTCCTGTGTAATATGACTACCAATTATCTTACAGTGCTCATTCCTCCCTCCCAACTTATAAGCAGAGATATCATGAAGCTATATGGTGCCTAGGGACAGTGCAATATATTTGTTCCCATTTATGTAAATTATTTAATAGTATAAACCAGATCTGTGATGCTCAATGTGAATATCATATTGAGATAAATTTCTCTTATTTTTCTACAAATGTAAATTATTTAAATACAAAAATAAAATAATAATTATTATTGCTGTTTTATTCACAAAGATAACACTGAATGCAAAACACTGTCACACAATTGAGAGATTAAAAAAAAATAATCAGTATATTCATCTTTATCTTGTATTAATTACTGAACAAATACTGAAGGTAAATTCTATAAATCTAAACAAAAAATATATAAAGATTAATTTTTCTGGCCTTTAATACTGCATATTTGTGAACAATGTCACTAAAATCAGTATTCTCTAGTTTCTTTTTCTACAACTTAGTAAAGTCAGATCACTAAGGCCATTTTTGTTATATCAGCGCTCTTATATAGGGGAGAGAGAGTGTTCACTGCTAGCAAATACCAAACATAAATTATAAATGAAAGAAGTTCCAGTGGGTTCTTCAATAAAGCATATTTCAAGTATTAAGTAACATTTTCCAGTCACAAATTTAATTGTACAGTTTCTTTGCCTTCAACATCGGAATCATAAAAATTACCAAAATCAATTCATTCTTTATGAAGATTGTTTATATTCTCAGAAGAATTTTAATATCAAGGTGGAATCCAAACTTCGAATTTAAATCTGTAATGCAAAAAAAGTGCAACTTCATTACATGTGTAACAGCCTGGCATTTTCGTCATTGCCCTCGTCAAGCTTCAGTTACTAATCCTCACTGTTGACATTTTGTTTTTGCATTTTCACAAAAACTATCTCGAATACAGTGGACCCTGTCTAAGGATTGGTTCACTTTATGATAAATCAATTTACAATGGATTCTCTGTTCACTATGTGGTAAGCGTGGTACTAAGTACTGTAGCTTCTAATACCTCTCGTGTTTGGGGTTTACATTAAAAAAAAAAAAAAAAAAAACTGCCCGTTATTGTGATCCCATTTGCGAATTGAATTTTAATTCTATTAAACTGCAATTCTGATAAGTGTAAATAGGAGGAATATTATCCACAGGATATAAAAGTGAAGATATAAAGCACAAATTTACTCTTTATTACCTTGCCAATAACAAAATTAAATGATATGTGAAAATCAGAAGAATATTTTCCACAGGTTAGCAAAATAAAAATAAATTTATGCTAACATACGTAGCGTAATCACTATTGTAATAAATATATATTTCTGTTTGCTGAGATTTTTTTTTGTAAAATTTAAAACAGTAAAAAAGATAAGCAATCAATAACAAAGAACAAGGCACATAAAATTTCAACTAGCACGATACATGCAAGTGAGTAACAAGTTTACGAAAATTTTAAAAATAAGAATGAAGAGGAGATTCTGAAAATTTATGTTTTTTATGCAGTTGAAGATTCCCATGGAAGAGAAAACACATTTAACCATAATAACTTCAAAATCCACAGAATTCCCGCAATTGGTACTATCGCAAATGCAGTAAGATTAAGTTTACTCTCCATTTATAATAGATTGCACTAACAGAAAAGCCCAATAAACCGGAAACTGCAAACTGTCGTTATTGTTTTATAGTTGCGACCTCCATAAATATCACAAAGGCATTCAAAATTGATAAATAAATAAAGCGCAGCCATTATCAACCCACTGCAGGATGGAAGCCTCCTCAACAATTCATGCTGAGGGAAATGGACCATAATCTGCCACGCTGGTCCAGTGCGGCTTGGCAGATAGACCGTATTCAGCAGTCAGGGGCTTGAACCCCGGTTTACTCAAAGAGCGTGTGCTACTGCACTCCCGCTCCTGACCACTCGGCTACGGACGCAAAATTGATACCAAACATATATATAACGATGAAATATATATAACGATAATGATGAAAATGTAGTGCATTTTAATAATTTGAATTGGTTTCTAAATTTTATTCTATAAATTGGCTGATTCTTCTAACCAGTGACCATGCTAACCAGCACCTATTAATTTAACTTTACAAGGGATGGGCTTACAATTGTCTCTGAATTGGCCACGTGGTCTTTCCTTTCGGCGAATAGTAGCATTTCTAACCGTGTGGGCGGCATGTTCCCCCCCCCCCCTGATTTTTTGTGTTGTGCTTTAATCAATATGTACAATTTCCATTATAAAAATCACCTTTTAGAGAGATAAATAAAAAGGCTAGTTATATGGGGAAATTTTCAACTTCTGGGGTCTTTGAACGAATTACCAAAAAAAAAAAAAAACAATGTGTTATTGGGTTTGCATTACGATATTTTAATGATACGATGGTGTCTGGAGTTTTTCCCCTTGCCTCCACTGCTTACATGTTTTGAAGAACAAAGAGTAGTTACCTTACAGTTCGCGCAATGAGGAGTGCTAACAGTGCAGTCAGATTGGTTGTGCTCCTTTGAACCGCAATTAGCACATATAGCCTCACCGTGACATGCAATTTGAGAGTGAATGTATTTATGGCACTTGTAGCACCTGACGGTATTAGGTATGTCAAGTCAGTGGAGATAGACTACTTTGACAGATGTTCGTATGTTATGAGAGTTAAAAGTGAGAATTCTGCTTCTTGTAAGAACAACACTACCATCTTTTCAATTCATGATTCTCCTTGCATGGATGGCTCTTTGTTCAAGTAGCTCTTAGATGATTTTCTCTTCTGATACAGTTAATTTATAAGTTCCATTCTGTTATTACTGCCCTGGACCAGTTTAGGGTGTCATGGGGTGTCACTTTTATTGGATGTCAACCAAAGGAAATCAGCTTCACGATATTTTCATGATATCATGGTGTCTCTTTAACCGATTAATATTGTAAAGTATGGGTCCACTGTATTATTAAGTTCGACCTCCAAGGACTCAAGGTCACAAGATGTATCTCTGAAGTTTATGGTGGGATTCTGTAATTGTTTTTGGATACAATCACCTCTTCTAAGAACCCCCATGCCAGAATTGTATTAAAACTATAAAATTAAAGTTGGGTATATTCTGTAAAAGGCACTATGATTCATTCCTAGTTCCATGTGTAGCACTTGCAGTTTCTGACAATATTTCTTCTAATCCTATTAGGTCATCTAGTCCATAAAATGACCTTAATGGTATCTTCCCTTGCACTCCACTGTGTTTCAGATTGATATTTTATTGTTATATGTAAGTACTCTCTAGTTCTTCCCAATGAAGAATTAAATGAGAGAAAAACAGATAAATACTCAATGATACCAAAAAAAATGTTATACTGAGTTGGTCTGTTTTGGCTGAATTTACTCTTGTCAAAGTGAAATTGCGATTGGTATAACGGAGAAACAGTGTTATGTGATTTCTATCACAGATCATTTGTTGAACACATGATTTATGTCCAGATATCATAGCTGTGTTATCATAGCATTGAGATCCACAGTAGGCAAAAAATAGGTTATTGGAGTCCAAAACATTTGCAAAAACATTTTGTGTACTTTGCTGCATCATTGGTATGTACCTCAATATAACACAGAAATGATTCCTTAATTTCTATTTTCTTGTTTATAAATCAGTATCCACCCTAATTTCCTAAGATAACTGCTTTTAATGTGAAAGATCAGGCATTCGGTCTTATCTGGCTTATTAATCAAGTAAAATGCCATAGTATTTATTTTTTCATTTATTAATTGCTTCCTTACTATAGAAACAATAAATGAATAAATTCATCTTGAATTTCTGGTAATAGGTAAGAAACAGAGCATTGATTTTCTCTACCACATTTAAGTTTTGTGTTGTTAAAAGTGGATAATATTGTGTTACTATTTTTAGGCACTATATTGTAGGCACTGTCTTCAGTGAACTGTGGTTAGCATGGGCCCTCGGAGCAGCCTGTCGCTACACAGCCTAATTTTCAACATGGTTCAATGTACCATGTGTTGTGACACATTACTCCCATCACTACCATTCCGATCACTGCGAGTTGCACCACAGTCGTCCTTCTGTTGCTACGTACCATCCGGTATAGCCTTCACCCACCTCGAGCATCAATGAGCCATGGTCGTCCAACAACTTCCCAGCGGCTCATGGGTTCCCCCTCCTCGGATCACTTTCAGTAGGCACTGACCACGGCTGACTGTGAGCATCCCACCAGCTGTCCCATTTCGGATATGCCCTGACCCATTCGTCTGGCCTTTACAATTTGGACTGTGTCGAACTTGCTTAAGTCTTCTGCCCCTTTTTCCATCTGAAGAACAAGAGTAAACCTGATTAACGCAGCTCAGTATTAGGTGTTTTTTATACCATGTCCTGACTCGCACATGTGCTGTAGTTCACCTGCAGTTGCTTCGATTTGCATAACCACTCACTGATCATAATTTTTTGGCTTATCAGTTGCACCAAACATATGTGCATGGTGCATGTAAATCTTTAACTACTGAAGAAAATATTAAAACTTAGCATCAGTATTAGTTGAGGCATATGATGCAAGAAAGCAAGCTTACAGAGCATCGGAAAAAAAACCTTCCCATTTCACCCATCCGGTCACTCCATATGTTTGTCTAGTTCAGCCTTAAATTTATTTAATCTATAAACTTCCACAACAACAGATGGAAGTCCGTTCTACAACTATCTTTCCTCAATTTGAATCTATGCTCCCTCTGAGCAAGCATAAGTATCCCGTCAGCATTGAGCCTCCTCAAATTGTTCAAGGCCTTATACACCTCAATCAGATCACCTTGCAGGTATCTGGTCTACAGTTGCTACAACTTGCAGAACTTAAGCCTTTCTTCATAAGCACACCCGTTTGTGTTCCTCTCACCAATCTTGTTGCCCTTCTCTGTACTTGTTCTAGCAACTCTACATCCTTCCTAAAATGAGGCCTCCAGACCTGTATACAATACTCAAGGTGTGACCTGACCATTGCCTTATATACCGAGGGATCATCACCTCCTTTTCTCTGCTAGCAAAATTCCTATATATATCATTGACAAAACGCCATGATCTGCTCTGGTAGCCCATCTGCACTGCTCAGAGAACTTCATATCTGACTGCACAATTGCCCCCCCACAGGTTTTTTTCATTCTCCACACTCCCTGAGTGTAGTACCATAGAGTTTGTACATTTCTCTTGGATTACTGCTACCCATATGCAGTACTTTGCATTTGTCAATGTTAAACTTTAGTGTCATTAACAACCATGCCAACCTTTGTATCATCTGCAAACTTGGACATTAAGCTTGATATACCTTCATCGATATCATTGATAAATACACAAAACAACAATGGGCCCAGCACCAAACTCTGGCAGACTCTGCTAATAATATTAGTCCACGTAGAGCAGTGTCCATTTATTACCGCTCTCTGCCATCTCCCACTCAACCATCTCTTTATCCATTGCAGTAACTTGCCCTTAATGCCATACAACTCCAATTTGTACAGCAGTCATTCATGTGCAACAGTATCAAAAGCTATCCTGAAATCCAAGAATATGATATCAAAATTATTTTTAGCATCCAGTTCCTTTGTGACCTCATTGTTGTATTCAATCAAATTGGTCAAACAAGACTTCCCCTTAAGAAACCTATGCTGTTTCTGAGCTATTACTGCTGATTTGTCTAGGAGATCCTGTATCACCTCTTTAACCAGTGACTCCATTGGTTTCCCTGGAACAGAAGTTAAACTAACAGGTCTATAATTGTTCATGTCACCTTTTGAATCCTCTTTGTGAATTGGGGATATATTTTGGGGTATATTGGGGATATATCCAGTTCATGGGGAGTAGCATTTTAGCATTAGCATTAGTAGAGGCATTTGATGCAAGAAAGCAAGCTTATGCAGCATCAGCCAAAAAAAAAAAAAAAAAAAAAAAACCTACTACCACTTCACCCCTCTGTTTGTTCAAAATACCCGTCCAGCTGAGCCTTCAACTTATTTAGGCTATCAACCTCAACAACAAGAGACGGAAGTCTGTTCCACCAACCAACCACCCGCTGGCTAAAGGCAAATTTCCGCACGTCTATCCTACATCTGTCTTTCCTCAATTTGAATTTATACCCTCTCAGGTGATTATTCTGAGCGAGAGGAAGAATCCCATCAGCTTTGAGCATGCTCAAACCATTCAAGGCTTTATACACCTCTATCAGATCACCTCGCTGGTGCCTAGTCTCCAGACGCTGTAATTTGCAAAACTTAAGCCTTTCTTCGTAAGAGCACCCCTTTGTTCCATTCACTAATCTTGTTGCCCTTCTCTGTACTCGTTCCAGCAGCTCTACATCCTTCTTGAAATGAGGCCTCCAGACCTGTATACAGTACTCTAGGTGTGGTCTGACCATTGCCTTATACAAGGGAATAATCACCTCCTTATCCCTGCTGGAAAAATTCCTGTATATCATTGACTATACTCCATGAGCTACTCTTGCAGCCCGTCTGCACTGCTCAGAGAACTTCATATCTGCCTGCACAACCACCCCCAAGTCCCTTTCATTCTCTACCACTGTCAGTGTAGTACCACAGAGTTGATACGTTGCTCTGGTGTTGCTGTTTCCCATGTGTAGTACTTTACATTTGTCAATGTTAAACTTCATTTGCCACCTCTCAGTCCATCTGCTCAACCTTTCCAGATCCTGTTGCAGCAGCATAGTGTCAGTAGTGTCCTTGACAACCCTGCCAACCTTTGTATCGTCTGCAAACTTGGACATTAAGCTTGATATAGCATCATTAATATCATTTATAAATACAGAAAACAATAATGGACCCAACACTGAGCCCTGAGGGACTCCACTAATAACATTAGTCCACGATGAGCAGTGTCCATTGATTACCACTCTCTGTCTTCTCCCCCTCAACCACCCCTTTATCCGTAGCAGCAATTTGCCTCCAATGTCACACTGCTCCAATTTGTGTAGCAGTCTTCCATGTGCAACAGTATCAAAAGCCTTTCTAAGATCCAAGTATATAATTTCCAAGTTATTGCCTGCATCCAGTTCTTTTGTGACTTCATCATAGTATCCAATCAAATTGGTCAGGCAAGACTTCCCCTTAACAAAACCATGCTGTGTCCGAGCTATAACTGAAGTCTTGTCTAAATGATCCTGCAGTGCTTCTTTAACCAGTGCCTCCATTAATTTTCCTGGAACAGAAGTTAAGCTCACAGGTCTATAATTACTTGTGTCAGCCTTTGATCCTCCTTTGTGAATTGGGGTCACATTTGCACATCTCCAGTCTATGGGTACCTCCCCTGAGTCCAAGGAAGCTCTCATAATTATGGCTAAGGGTTTGCTTACTTCCTTTGCTGCCTCCTTTAATATAACTGGATAGATCCCATCCACCCCGGGTGCCTTTCTTGTGTTTATCTTCAACAGTTTCTCCACTTTACTCCCAGTTATTACAAGATTCTCTAGCTTACTGCCAGAGTTGAATACACGTCTGGCATTCCCCTTTCTGAATAACTCCTCATGTGTGAATGTCGATGCAAAATATTCATTTAGTTTGTTAGCTACCTGAGCAGGATCATCAACAGTTGACCCATCGATATCAAGTGGACCAATCTGATTCATCCCCTTCCTTCTAGAGTTTACATAAGTAAAGAACCCTTTGCTGTTTTTCTTTGCATCCCTTGCCAAGGATTTCTCGTAATCTGCCTTCGTCTGCCTAACCTCCTTTTTAACTTGGTTGCATATCAACTTGTATCTATCATAGGCTTCTGTGTCATGTGTTAATTTGTAAGTATCCCATGCATTTTTCTTCTCTGCCATATGCCTCATTAGTTCATCTGACATCCATTTTGGCCTAAACCTTGAACAATATTTCTTAGTTGGTATGTAAAGCCTAGTAGCTTCCAAGATAAGTTCTTTGAAATGCTTCCCATTTTGAATTTGCTGTTGGTAACATCATCAGTTGGTCCCACTGTATAGAATTTAAATACTGTCTCAATCCATCGTAGTCGCCTTGACGGAAGCTATAACCCTTCCCTTTACCCCTAATGGTAATTACCTCTTTAAGTAAATCCCACTTCAGCACACTGTGATCACTGCCACCTAGTGGTTCATTTATCTGCAGATTCTTAATGCATGAAGAATCACTGCTGATAATCAAATCAAGAGTATTACTCCCTCTAGTTGCCTCCCGAACATGCTGATGTAGAAAACAATCATCCAATAAATCCACAAAAGCCCTGCTAGTGTGTGAGTGACCAGCACCCAAATTCCAGTCAATATCTGGGAAATTAAAATCTCCCATTATAAGACTCTCTGATTTACTGGCCCACTCTATTTCCCTGTACAGTTTCTTATTATACTCATCAGAGTCATTAGGCCTATAGCACACTCCTACTCCCAATTTTGATCTCCCAATGCTTATGTCACACCAAACTGACTCAACACTGCACTGTACAGCGATGTCAACTGGCTTCACTTCCTTGGTTTTTATGTGTTTCTTAACTAATAGCATAACCCCTTCCCCCATTTCTATCCTGTCTATCCTTTCTGTAGACGTTGTACTCCCCAAATTCCAGTTCTGCATCCCTTATATCTGTGTGTGTGACACCACGTCTCTGATATCCCAACAATATCTGCCTTTGATGTTTTGAGCAATACCTCAAATTCATCAAATTTATTTACTAAACTCCTATCATTGGTGTACACGCAAGTATACCTGCACCTGTTTCTATTCTTAGCTACCCTAACACAACCCATGTGTTTACTTGTACCGCAATGGCTCCCAGCAGTCTCTGAAATATTATGCATCTTGTTTTTCAGGCTTCTGCTCATTCTAATAGAAGCAGTGCAAGAATCTCTTTCACCTCTGCCAGTGGCTACTGTCAATCTATTAGTCTTTGTCTCCCCCCCCAAGCTAGCAGTTTTCCGACCCATCTAACACTGCCTCGAGAGTATCAGCAAATATTCTTGCACCCTTTCTATTTAAGCGTATCCCATCCCTGTAGAAGCAATCTCTCCTGTTAACAAGTACAGTCCAGGCTGAAAAAAATTCTACCCCTTGAGCCTTGCACAATCTTTCCAAGGCCGAATTGATCGACAAGGCTCTCATCATATACTCCCTCCTATCGTGTCTGGGCAGAATTGCAGACACTTTCAATTTCAACCCTAATTCTCGGCTTTTGTTCAACAGTGACCTGTACTTGTTAAGTAATTCTGCCAGTCTCCTATTCTTAATATCATTAGTGCCAACGTGTACAACTATATCACCTTTTGTGCCCTTAAAAGATGATATTCGCTCTACAATGTCATCAACCTTTGCCCCTAGCAGACATACCCTGGTCCTGTTCCACCTATCCTTTTTACAAAGCATGTTCCCCGTTTCCCTGACAATAGAGTCACCAACAACTACTAGTTCCTTCGGGACCAGCGCATTCTGCCTTGGGGGTTGCCTCTGTGTCACGTGATGCCCAAGTGCAAGCTCTGGCGTTGATGTGGGCAGCTGAGAGCTTGATGGGCCCCTCAATTTAGTTTCTTCGAGGGCATCCACCCTGTCCTTCAAGCTCTCATATAGGCCCACAAGAACGCTGAGTTGTTGCCTGATATCGATACACTCCTTGCATCGCGCACACACAAAGACATCCCCCATGGCAGTATCATGTCCTGTACCCGATTGCTCTGCAAACATCTATCAAACAGTGCATTTTATAAGGCTGTGAGTTAGAGGACAACTCCCCCCCCCCCCTCAGTTCTGCTCTGAGCACAGCACTTCCATTAGCTTGAGCCTTTTGCTTTGCTGCTCTGCTCTGAGTCATGATTCTATTAATTTATTAATTAATTATAATTAATTATATTACGTTTGTAATCTAAGTTGTTATATGTGTTTATTTAAAAGTACAATTTAACTGCTAACGAAGTTCAACTAACGCTATCTAGTACGGTATATAACTATCGTATCACAAAGGCGGGAAGTTACGAACGGTAAATCTACGGACACTTAAGTATTAATTAACTTTCAAATCTCGCTGTCTCAATTCAGAATAAACTAACGATCCTTACTAGGTCTATAAGCTACTTACAGAAATAATTCGATGTAAAAAATATTCAATCAAGCTGCTAAATATGGCTAAAGAACTTCTCGTTCAGCGGAGTTGCAAACACGTGGATACCCTTACCGATACTTTTATGCAATTAAAAGGCCGAGTAAAGAATAAATACACCAATTTAATCAGAAAATCACGCCGACCGGGCTAGCCGAGTGGGTAAAGTACCTGCCCGGCAACCCAAAGGTCGCGGGTTCAATTCCCGCCTCGGGCTTGGATCAAAGTACTGCAGAAACCTTGGGAGGTGCAATATGGCCACAGAAGCCGATGCGCCAACAAATGCCAAATCAAAAAAAATCAGAAAATCACAAAATAATGTTATAATACTAAATTTAAATCAAAAGTTTTAGAAAAACAATAATTTCAAATCAATAAATAAGAAAAATCCACTTAGCGGCTTTGAACACAACCATCTCCTAGTAGCCTCGTCAGCAGACGATCTCCCCTAACTCCCCTGACGTCAGGGGATCTATCCCCTGACTCTACAGATGCTCTCTCATAATTATGGCCAAGTTTTTGCTTACTTTCCTTGCTGCCTCCTTCGTTATAACTGGATAGATTCCATCTGCCCAGGTGCCATTTTTAGGTTTAACTTTTAAGAATTTATCCTCCACTTTGCTCTCAGTTATCAAAAAATCACATAGCTCCCTGTTAAAGTTTGATAAATGTCTGGCATTCCCCTCCTTGAATAACTCCTCGTGTGAAGGTAGATGAAAAATACTCATTCAGTTTATCAGCTACTTGAGCAGGATCATCAATAGTCGAACCATCTATGTTAAGTGTGACCAATCTGAATTATCCCCATCCTTCTAGAGTTTACGTAAGTAAAGAGCTCTTTGCTGTTTTTCTATGCATCCTTTGCCAAAGATTTCTCGTAATCTGCCTTTACCTGCCTAACCTCTTTTGTGACTTGATTACAGACTAGCTTATATTCTTCCATAGGCTTCTGTGTTGCCTGATAATTTATATACATCCCATGCATTTTCTTCCCTGCCACGAGCCTCACTATTCTTCCTAAATCGAATTAGGCCTAAACCTTGAACAATAGTTCTTAGTTGATATGAAAAGCCTAGTAGCCTCCAAGATTAAGTCCTTTCAGGGACTTAATAATCTTGAACATTGAGAATTCACTGTTGGTAACACCATCAGTTGATCCCACTGTATAGAATTTAAAAACTGTCTGAGACCACCATAGTTACCTTTATGGAAACAAAAACCCTTCCCTTTACCCTTGATGGTAGTTACACCCTTAAGTATATCCCACATCAGTACACTGTGATCACTGTCACCTAGTGTTTCCTTTATCATGCAAATTCCTAATGCATGCGTCATTACTGCTGATAATCAGATCCAAGGGTATTACTCCCTGTGGTTGCCCCTCGAACATGTTGCTGTAGAAAACAATCCTCCAGAAAATTCACAAAAGTCTTCTTAGCGCCCGAATGACCAACCCACAAGTTCCATTCAATATCTAGAAAGTTAAAATCTCCCATTACAAGACATTCTGATTCACTGGCCCATTCTATTTCTTTGCACAACTGTTCATTGTACTCATCAGCATCATTATGCCTATAAAATACTCCTCCTCTCATTTTTCCTTTCCCAGTGTTTATGTCACATCAAACAGACTGAACATTGCACTGTCCACCCGTGTCAAGTGGATGCACTTCCTTCGATTTTATGTTTCTTAACTAACAGGATTACCACTTCTCCCTTCCTACACTGTCTGTCATTTCTCTACACATTGTACTCCCCATATTTACTTGCTCCATGATGACTCCTAGCAGCTCTTGAAATCTCCAGCAACTTTCTCTCTAAGCTGCTGCTCATTACAATAGAAGCGGTGCAAAAATCACTCTGGCTTCTGCCTGGGGCTATCGTTAATCTTTTAGTCTGTGAAACCCCCCCAAACTAGCAGTTTTCTGACCCACCACGCCCTTCCTCAATGGCATAAGCAAATATTCTTGCACCCTTTCTATTTAAGTGTATCCAATCCCTGTAGAAGCAGTCTCTCCTGTTAGCAAGCACAGACCATGCTGAAAAAATTCTACCCCATGTGCCTTGCACAATCTCTCCAGGGCCGAATTGATTGACAAGGCCCTCATTATATACTCCCTCCTATCGTGTCTGGGCAGAATTGCAGACACTTCAAATTTAACCCTAACTCTCGACTTTTTTTCAGTATTGACCTGTACTTGTTAAGTAAATCTGCAGATCTCTTACTCTTAAGGTCATTAGTGCCATGTGTACAGCAATAGCACCTTTTGCACCCTATATGATATGTGCTCTACAATGTCCTCAACTTTTGCCCCTGGCAGAGATATCCCAGTCCTGTTCCACCTACCCTTTTTGCATACTATATTCCCCATCTCCCTTAGAATAGAGTCACCGACAATAACTAGTTCCTGTGGAACCAGTGCATTCTCCCTTGGAGGTTGCAGCTGTGTTGTCTAATGCACAGGAGTGAACTGTGGCATTGAGTTGAGCAGATTAAGAGCTTGATGGTCCCACTCAAATTAATTTTTTCGAGGGCATTTACCCTACAAATATAGTGAAAAAAATAAATACAGTACAGCACAACGTAACTTTATATATAGTCAGTTCTGCTATAATGCGGTACATGTGTTCCTAAAAATCTCCGATTTATGGAATTTTGCACATCAAAAACAACAGGGTTTATAGTGAAAATAGGAATAAGGGGCAGTGCACTCAAAAAAAAAAAAGTTCGGTGTGGTACGTAAAACACTAAAAGAAAAAGTTAGAAATCCAATAAAATTGCTAACACAGGTTTAAACATCTTAAATTTCTAATAAATAAATATTACAATAAATATAGCACTGTAATATATACATACTAATTTATATATTTGTTCAGTGATTTTTTTTTTTGTACTGTAAAATTTAGAAGAGTAGAAAACATAAGCAATCAATAACAATGATAATGGCACACATAAATTGCACAAGTGAGATATGCTGTAAAAAATATGAAGCTTAAAAAATAGGAATGGATAGAAGATTCAGAAAATTTGTGTTTTATATGATTGTACATTTTGTGCAAAACGAAACACATTTCACTATAATAACATAAAAACTCACCTAATTTCAGCAATTGGTATTATTGCAAATGCAATAAGATAGAGTTTACTACCCATTTGTAATTAGATATCACTAACAGAAAAGCCGAATAAACCTGGAACTTCAGATTGTTTTATGGCAGTGTCCTTCAGAAATGTACTCCTCATTTCTGAATTTATTGCTGAGCAACTAGCTACATTCAGCATGGTGCCGGGCTTTGCGTTCACCTGGTGTTACTTGCAGATGAAGTTGTGCATGAGCCAATGTGAAAATCACGTTATACTCGCATTGTTCCCTAATATATCAGTTGCATTGGAGCAAATTTGTGTTGCTAAAACGCACGTTACAGCAGAACGAGTAAATGTTAAAACAGAAAATAAAATATACCGATAAATTTTTTTAAAAAATAATAAAAAAAATTATATATACACCAAGAAACTTTCAGAACAACGAGCCCCTTTGTCAACATTTAAAGACACATAGTATAGCATATCATCATTATATTGCAGAACAACAGAGCCTATCACACATGCCAGGAGCGATGGCAAGAATCACATGCAGTCCAAAATTTCAACATTGAAATGTGGGTTACAATTAACATGCTGCTCACACCAGTAACCTACATTCCAGTGTTTAAATTTTTGACCGTGCATGTGATTCTCATCATTCCTGGTTGGAAGCACTCCATATATGTAGATTTGCACCCTATATATGTGTTGGTGGGTTCCAACATTATTCATAATTGTGGAACCTACATACACCGATGAGCCAAAACCTAATATGACCACCTACCTAATATGATGTTGGCTCTCCATGTGCAGCCAAAACAGCTCGTACAGAATTTGTAGGCCAGGGCAATACCTGGAAGTCTCCTTCATGTTCTGCGAACCAGTCTCGAACAAACCGGGTGGTGTGGCCTGGCACATTATCCTGCTTAAAGGCGGCATCGCAGAGGGGAAGACCGTTGCCACAAAAGGGTGTACCTGGTCAGCAATGATGTTTAGGTGGGTGGTAGACGTCAGAGTGCCCGGCACATGAATGACTGGACTCAGGGTATCCCAGCAGAACATTGCCCAAAGCATGACACCGCCGCCACCGGCTTGTTTTCATCCCACAGTGCATCCAGGTGCCATCACTTCCCCAGGTAAACGATGCACACATACCCGGCCGTCCACATGGTGCAACAGGAAACATAATTCATTGGACCAGACGACCTTCTTCCAATCACTCAAGGTCCAGTTTCGATGTTCGCGTGCCTATTGTAGATGCTGTCGTCAGTGAACCATGGTTAGCACGGGCACTCGGAGAGGCCTGTGGCTACGCAGCTCCATTTCCATCAGGGTTCAATATACTTTGTGTTATAACACATTACTCCCGTCACCAACATTCAAATTATCGGTGAGTTATACCACAGTTGCCCTTCTGTTGCCACGTACCATCCGGGAGAGCCTTCGCTCACTTCGAGCATCGATAGCTGTGGTGGTCCAACACCTCGGTTCGTGGGTTTTCCCTCCTCGGATCACTTTCAGTAGGTACCAACCACGGCTGACCGTGAGCACCCCACCAGCCGTGCCATTTCAGATATGCTCTGACCCATTAGTCTGGCCATTACAATTTGGCCTTTGTCGAACTCGCTTAAGTCCACTGCCTTTCCCATCTGAGGAACAAGAGTAACACTGATTAAAGCAGCTCAGTATTAGGTGTTTTTTATGCCATGTCCCAACCTGCATGTAGTTCAACCTGCAGTTGTTTTGGTTTACGTAACGACTTGCTGGTCATAATGTTTGTCTCATCGGCGTACATCCTATTATGGAAGCAGTTATTTTACTTTGTCCAATACCAATCTTATAACGTGGCATATATATTGGACTACTTCAGCAGAGTCTGGTCCAATGACTGATAATGTCTCAAAACCTGGGCATTTGAAGATCCGAAGGTTTTGGAGAACAAGTATTATAACACCATCGGGGCCTGGTGTTATTATTATTATTATCTATATAGTGCAAGGAAGCATGACACTTATGCTGCACCAGCCCCAAAAAAAAAAAAAAAAAAAATTCCAAGTTACCCTGAGAGAGAGAGAGAGAGAGAGAGAGAGAGAGAGAGAGAGAGAAGAATGATGATTTCCATCTCAGGACCCTGGTGTGCCAATCCCATACCCACCAGATGTAAGCCTCTGGGGTTACTCAGGGTGGTGGAGAATGAAAGGGAACTTCATATGCACAATTACCTGGGTGTAATTGTGCAGTCAGATATGTAGTTTGTCAAGTTAAGAATTCAATTAATATTTTCTGCTGGAAGACCAGGAGAGGCATTGAGTGGAGTCGGTGTGTTGATATAAGACACAAAACAAGGTCATCAATAAAAGAGAAGAAATAAAAGGTATCTTTAGTTGATAATGCAGTAAGGACCAGAAGGCCTAACTGCCATATGAACAAGCAGGAAGTTTTTCATTCTTAGTCTGTTGAAAATCAAGTTTCATTGATTGAATATAAATTTCAGTATGCTACAATCTTCCTTTGGCCTTAGCATGTTTATTAGAAAATCAAGGTTTAGTTGAAAATCAAGGACAAGCTTTTATGGTGGAATGAGGAATAAAGGATTTCATAAATTTCACTAACGCAATCTGAGACGTCATTAGGATCCAGAAGCTTTAAAACAGTAAACCAGTCAAGGGAAAGAGGAATTGAATTCACACAATTTCCAGTTTCACATTCTCGCATTGAGAGACATTAGGCTGATCCATTGGAGAAGATAACTTCAAATTGTGATGCGAGGTAACTAGAGTACCACTAACATTAACTGTGTACTTCGAAGGGTTTTTGGTAGGGAAATGATGAGAAGTATTGGGTACATAGTGAGAATTGTATGGTCATTAGTTATTGTCAGTAGCTCATCAACTTGATCAGTGAAACGGGTAAACTGAAACAGCTGAAGTTGTGAACATTACAATTATCAAGAGAAAATTAATTCAGTGTTAGGAAAGTTAGATTACAGAGAAATTAGGTTTTCAGATAAAAGTCAGCAAAAGTTCTGAGTGATCTGTAGAGTTTGAAGAATGATAAAATCAGCAGATGAATTTGACAGATTGGGGTAAACTGATTTTAAGCCACAGGCACAACTGGTAACTCCCAAATTATGTGGAATCCATCTTTTTTATTTGACTTGACCCTTCTTCGACTCACCCACAATACATTTGCTGAAAAACGTTTATCTGGCTCTTTGCAAAAACTCAGTTTTTCCCTTTATCTTCACTAAAATAATAAAACTACATTGAAATTGTAACTGTAATTTTTTAATTTTGTAAATATTTGCTGCCATTTCATTAACAAATTGGCCATCAAATGTATATTCTGCTTTTGCAAAACAGAAATGAAGGGCAGTAGCATCATTCTCTGTTATGTGCAGTCATTTCATATTACTTATATAGAGCAAAGCCAATTAATAGTGTCTTTCAGTGAAATGCCAAAAAAAAATTTACAATGAAAAATTTTGATTTATGATTTTCCACGTATTGTAAAATCCAAAAAAAAGTAACGTACTTGGTTTGAATGCTATATGTAGATACGATTTTTCCATCCCATGCCATGGGAAATACAATAAATTCAAATTCTTGCAAAAAAGAAGTATAAAGGTTTCTTTATACTTCTTTTTCTTTTTATGCATCTGCCATACATAAAAAGAAATGCGATAATGGATGATGTTCCATTTCATGGCGATCATGTACTCCATGCCAGATGTTTATTTCCATACTTAACCATAGAAAGGTCTGAGTTGCATGGATCATGCATCTGCACGATATGTGCAATTCAGAAATATATTTTCCAATAGAAAAATAGGGGGGGGACTTACAGTTCTGGAAGAGCAGAAACAATGAGAATCCAAAGAAATATTTACAATCACTGTTGCTGAAACTGCACAAATATGAAAGCAGAGGTATTAGTAGTGACAAATGATGAAAGAAAGCAAGCTTATGTAACATCAGCCAAGGGGAAAAAAAAAGCTTTCCACTTATCTTTCCGCTCTAGCCATTTGTCTAGTTCTTGAATTTATTAAAGTTATCCACTTCCATAACATCAGATGGAAATTTGTTCTAGTAATCATCTGTCTGCTGGCTAAAGGCAAACTTCTGCACATTTGTTCTGCAACCATCCTTCCTCAATTTGGATTTATGCCACCTCTTGTGTGTAGTTTGAGCAAGAGGAAGAATCCCATCAATGTTGAGCTTGTTCAATCCATTCAAAGCCTTAAGCATCTGAGTCAAATCATCATACAGGTGCCTAGTCTCCAGAAACTACAAATTGCAGAACTGAAGCCTTTCTTGGTAAGAGTACAATCCTTTATTAAAATCTACAATCTCTGCTTTTCACTCTATCCACTCCAGCAGCTCTAGATATCCTTCCTAAAATGAAGCCTCCAGACCTGTATGCAGTAGCCAAAATGTGACCTGACCAATGCCTTATACAATGAAATAATCACCTCCTTATCCCTAATAGCAAGATTCCTTTATATCATTCATAAAACCCCATGTGCTCTGCTGACACCCTGTCTGCACTGCTCAGAGAACTTTTTATCTGACTGCACAATTACTCCAGATTTTTTTTTTTTTTTTTTTCTTCTTCATTTTCCACTACCCTGAGTGTACTACTACACAGTAGGTAAGTTAATCTAGAGTTACTTCTATTCATATATATATATATTGTACTTTGCATTTGTGTCTGTTAAACTTCAATTCTTGTTTCTCAGTCCAACCGTTATCTTGGAACTTAATAGCCAGTGCTGCTAATGTGCTAGTAAAATCGTATACCAAACCAACCATCTCAGCCCAACCAACTGCATAATTTTTTGATCTTGTTGCAGTAGCATACCATCATTACCTAATTAACCACCCTGTCAACCTTATCTGCATACTTAGAAATTAACCTCAGAAATACCTTCATCAACATCTTTAATAAATACAGTAAGTCCCTGACATATGTAAGAGATATGTTCCAGGACTGCTTATGTAAGTCGAGTTTTATGTAACTCAGGAATGACTAACAAAATATTGCTACTATTTCCCTGATGTGCGAAAATTACAAAAACCACATAGTATCTTCAGAAGAATGAAAAAAAAAAGTTATATTTTTTTCAATTAATTAGTTATATATTTTTTTATATATTAGTTATATATATATATATATACACACACTGGTAACCTCCGTATAACACAGTAGTTAAGTTCCTGCAAAACTGTGTTATACAGGACTAAGAGCCAGTACACAAAGGGGGGGGGGGGTTAGGTTCAAAGAGCTAACAAAAATACACCCATTTTGTTAACAAAACTGACAAAAACACACCATTCTAGATTTTGTATCTTCTGCTCTCTTTAAAATATCATTAAACTGAGTTTATTTGCTTTTGCTTGATAGATCTCTGTAATTTCATCATATGGAACTAAGCATTTTTGAAGCTCCCTTTTGAACTTCGGGCTCCGTTCAGTGGAAGAATCTGAATTCAAAAAATAAGATTCAAATTGTTCGGCTAATTTAATGCCTTCCCATATGCTTTTTAGTGTAAAATTTATAATTTCGGAATTTTCATCTGTGTACACACACAATATAAATAAATAAATTTTCACCCTCTGAATTGATTTGATTTGCCTCCAATTCTTTTTCTACCAGTAATTCTTGAACATCTTCAGTAATTTTTTTTTTTTTTTTTTTTTTTTAAGAAGCATCAGCAACTAAGCCGCCTATGTTGCTCTGCTTGTTCTGAGGTCGATTTTTATTTTTCTGGACGAAAAACTCAGTTTCCGGGAGAAAAAAATCATGCTACCCTCACCTGAGACAGACTAACTCAGCCATGTTATGAAAAAGACCCATAAAAATTTCTCCTGCTATCGACGGGATTTGAACTTAGGTCTTTTCCAGCCGGTGTGGGGATGACAGAGATTCTACCAACTGTGCTACCCACGAGGGCTTCAGTAGTCATATCATCAAAACCTTTTCTTCCCACTGACCTAGCAAGTTCTACTATTGCACTGATTCCGTTTTCTGTCGGTTCAATCATATTTCCTGAATGAACTAACTCTCGCCATACATTTTTCCAACAGGCATTTAAAATTACAGTTTTACTTCTTGGAGTACTAAAGCCATCATTCCAATTCAATCCACAATTTAAAAACATTTCCGAGCCTCCATCACTCAATTTTCAGTTAATTCAATTCGAAATCAATTTTTTCCAAAATCCATTGTAACTATTTTCTAATGTTATGTGAGTGTCAAAGGTAGATATAATGCCATGATCTAATTAAAGAAGTTGTACTAGGTGGTAGGAACATGACTTCAACATCTGGATGACTTACATCTTTTGGGTGGCCTGGCATGTTATCCAATAGTAATAAAACTTTGAAATCTAAATTTTTCCATAAGTTCAACCAGCACAAGTTCAGTAGCACAGAAATAACACGGGGATTTCCCAATATTTTTTTTTCTTTTTTTGCATAAAGATTAGCAAGCCAAAAGCAGGATTCGCAAAAAAGAATGGAAATGTTGAAAATTTACATTCAACATAATAGCAGAGTTTTTCCCTGCTCAAAAATACCGTGTTAGAGCGAAACCGTGTTGTAGATGTACTGTATTATGTGGGGGTTGCTTGTATATAGAAAAATAGTTATATATTTTTAATTAGTTCAATTAAAAACTTTATCTGGGAATAGCAGTGAAGAAGCCGGAATGGCACATAAAAAAAAAAAAAGAAAACATAAAGGAAGAAAAAACGAATGTTTTTATACTGTAAAAACTGATATTTATTTCTTAACCTTGGTAGTTGGTTATTATTGTTGACTTAATTGCTGCCAATCCCTTCACCCCTTATTATTGTGTTCACTGTTGACACAGACAAATCTAAATTGAGCACAATACCTGTTAACGTTTGACCATTTCATACATCCTTATTATTTTAATTTTCGGATCCAAATCAATCGCTTTCCTTTTCTTGGTAGATTTACTAGTACCTTTGTCACTTATTCTCTTATTCGGCACCATGATAACGGTCAAAATGAAATTTTCTGTAAAAAACTTCACATGATTAAGCGAAAACACACTATTATCACCTCACGAGCTCACATTTTACTGAAACACATTTCTGGAGGTCACCATCATCACACAGAGTAGTAGTAAGTGATACTTGGTGGGGTGTTAGTGACATTAATTGAAGTGTGCTACTGGATCTGGAAAAGATGGGCTTGAGAGGTGACAACTGAAATTTAACATTGACAAATGCAAAGTACTGCATATGGGTAGCAGTAACCCAAGTGAAACGTACCAACTGTGCGGTACTACACTTAGGGTTGTAGAAAATGAAAAAGATCTTGGAGTAATTGTGTAGTTAGATATGAAGTTTTCTGAGAAATGCAGACAGGCTGCCAGAGCAGGTCATGGGGTATTGTCAATGATATACAGGAATTTGCTAGTAGGCAAAAGGAGGTGATTATTCCTTTGTATAAGGCAATGGCCAGGCTACACCTTGAGTACTGCATAAACTTCTGTTATCCATTAAAGAATTCTTCATGCATGAATGTACATGCAAAATGCTTATTCAGCTTGTCGGCAACCTTAGCACGATTATCAATAATTGAACCATAGATATTAAGTGGACCAATGTGATTCATTCCCTTCCTTCTAGAGTTTACACATGTAAAGAAGAAGTCTTTGCTGTTTTTCTTTGCACAACTGATTCCAAAGGATGCAAAGTGTGTATGCTATTGCACGAGTGTAGTGAATAAATTTGATTAATTCGAAGTACAAGTCATCAAATGCTGACATTGTAGGAATATTGGACACATGGTGTCACTCAAGCATAAGCAATGCAAAAGTTGAATAAGGGGAGTGGAATGTGTACAGAAAGGATAGAGAGCAGGATGGGAGAGAGTAGTTATGCTCTTAGCTAATAAATGCATAAAATAAATATACAGTTAAGAAGCATGTAAAATGAGAGGGGATGTATGTTATACGCCAATCACTGCAGTGAGTATAATGAACAGCTATACGCACAAATAGCAAATCAGAAATTAGGAAAGCATAATAAAAAAGGTAAACTGCAGCCGTTATCAACCTACTGCAGGATGGAAGATTTCCCTCAACATGAATTGTTGAGGGAAAAGGACTATAATCTGCCATGCTGGTCCAGTGTGGGTTGGCAGGTGGCAGATCGACTCTATTTAGCAGTCAGGGGCTTGAACCCCAGTCTACTCAAGGAGCATGTGCTACTGCACTCCCGCTCCTGACCACTCGGCCGTAGCCGAGTGGTCAGGAGCAGATTTATTTAAAGATGTAGCTAATGTCAAGGGCAAAGCAAAATCTTTTGATTTTGTAATGGCGACTACAATAGCCTTAGACAGCTTTTAAATTCTATGCAGGGGGACCAACTGATGATGTTACCATAGCAAATTATAAATAGGAAGTTTAGGAAAGTAATCATAGAATCTGCTAGGTGTTCCTTAACTAAGAGATAATCTTCAAGGCTTAGACCTAAATGGATGTCAGATGAACTAATGGGACTCTTGGCTGGGATGCACATAAATTATCAGGCAATACACAAGCCTGTAGTATAATTGAGTTTACAATCAAGTCACAAAGATTAGCCAAACTAAGGCAGATTACGAGAAGCTCTGGCAAAGAAAAGCCGCAGGACATTCTTTTCTTGAGTAAAACGAAAAAGATAGGGAGATTCATATTGGTCCAATATGTATGAATGGTTTAACTGTTGATTATGCTGCTCAGCTTCCTAACAAACAATACATATTTTGCATCTAAATTTGCACATGAGTAATTTTAGAGCTAGAGATGCCAGAAATTTATCAGATTATTGAATTATTTTTAAGAGAAAAGAAAAAAAGGCAGCAGTGTTGGAGGTAAGCAAATGTTTACCCATAAGGGAATATCGCTATGGACACTGGAGTTATACGAATATATCCCTTGTTTACAAGGGGTGAGAGGAGTAATTACAGTCCTGTTAACTTGACTTCTGTTCCTTGGAAAATTGTGGTGCCACTGGGTCAAGAAATAATGTAGGACCATCTAGGCAGGAATGAAGTCAGAGCATGGATTTGTTAAGGGCTGATCTTGTCTGATTGGATACAGTGAGGAAGTAATAATGGAATAAACTGGATGCAAAGAATTATTTTACATCTTATCCTTGTTGCAGAAAAGCTTTTAGATACTGCTGTCCATATTGGTGTAGTATTGGTGCAAGTTACTGCTATGGATAAAGGGAGAAAGACAAAGAGTGGTTGCACTGCTGTGCTTGGACTACAGTTATTAGTTGAGTTCCCCAGGGTTCCATGCTGGGCCCGTTATTGTTTTCTATGTTAATAATATTAATGAAACCTTGTCAGGCTTAATATCTTAATTTTTCATATAATACAGAGGAGGTGGTTAATGACAGTAATCAGGATGTGATACTGCAACAAGATCTTGAAAAATTAGGGTGATGGGCCGAGATTTGGCAAATGAGGTTTAAAATTGTTGATACAAAATACCGCATATTAATAAGCAGAATCACAGAATAACTGTCATCATTTGGTACCACACTTAGATTAGTTAAAAAAAAAAAAAAAAAAAAAGAAGCCTAGGGCTAATTGTTATAGTCAAGCAGAAGTTCTCTGAACAGTGTAGCCAGATTGCCAGGACAGATCATGGGGTTTTGTCAATGATATACAGTAATTTTGCCAGCAGGGATAAGGAGATGACTATTCTGTTATATAAGGCAGTGGTTAAACCACATCTTGTGTACTACATACAGGTCTTGAGTCCTCATTTTATGGCAGATGTGGATCTGTTGGAATCAGTATAGAGAAGAGCACAGGATTTAATGAGGGGAACAAAATGGTATTCTTACCAGGAAAGGCTTCAGTTCTGCAAATTATAGCGTCTGGAGACTGGGCACCTGCGAGATCTCATTGAGTGATATGTGTGAGGGGAGGCATGACTTCAAATCAGGGAAGTGAAGACAGCTGGATCTAGTGTTGCAGATGATGAAGTTGGCAGTTTGAATAAATTCTAGGAAGAACTAGATAGACTGTTAGTCAGATGATAAGAAAGTGAATTGGTGGTGGGGAAGAAATGCTATGTAAGCTTGCATCATGTATTATTTACCCTTATTAGTTCTATTCAAATGTAAGAGAATGTCAGGCATCCTGTCATACAGGAAGTGACTCAGTATCTCCCTTAAGCAGTCTGTTGCCGACCAGGCTAGACAGGTAGGTAAAGTGCCTGCCTTGCAAAGTTTGCGTGTTCAAATCTTGCCTCGGGGTTGGATCACAATAAAATGCAAAAACTTTGGGAGGTGCATTATGGCTGGCCACAGAAGCCGATGCACCAACAACTAACAAAAAAAAAAAAAAAAAAAAGCACTGTTATTTTCAGTTTGGTGATAATGTTTTTCTTTATATCCTCAACATCCTGAAATCTCTTTCCTTTGAGGGCAGTTTTCACCTTGGGAAAGAGGAAGAAGTCTGCTAGTGCTGGATTGGGGAAGTAGGGTGGTTCTGTACAATGCAATGTTTTGTCCAAAATGTCTTCGCAACAAGTGCAGAATGGATTGGAGGGATTTGTCGTGCAAAAAGAATCAGCTGCCTTTCAAAATTGTGTTCTACCCCCTGGAAATGTACTTCAGTAGTTTTAGAAACGCCTGTACTTAGAATGAAGTGTTTGCTCTCTCCCCTTCAGATACAAATTCTTTTTGAAACACATCCTGTTTGGTGAAAAAGATGATCAGCATCGTCTTGATCCTGGACTTCTATAAACAAAACTTTTTTTTTTTTTTTTTGGACTTGGAGATAATTTTGTAGGCCACTGCATGCTTGACCCTTTGTTCGAACAATATCTAAGTCGTACTGAAATACCCAACACTCATCTCCAGTGACAATTCAGTTGAAGAAATTAGGATTTGTCTTGACAAGTCTGGATGAAGTCTTTGCATGATAATACTCTTCGTTGCTCCTGCTCAGACATCATTCTGAGGGTCAAACAATGATCTCTTACCAGTTTTCCAGACCTTTGCAACTCTGTTCTCATATCAACAAGCTGATGGATTGCCAACTTCTTGGGTGATCACAGACAACCTTACATCCATCTCTGAACCTCTTATACTATTCAAACACAATGGTATAACTTAACGTTTCATCACCATAAACAGTTTTTAACATTTCATACATTTCTGTTGCAGATTTTCTCACTTAACAAAATTTGATATCCATTCATTGCTCCATTGCAAAATAATGACATGGAACGTAGCACTACTAACAAAACTGATTGTTACTTGCAACCTGTCAGTCTAGTGGACATTGTCTTACAACAATCTGTTTAACGAAATTTGAGCTACAACATACCACTTCTGTTTATTTTCAAACTCATTGAACATGACCTAGCAGCACCAGTCTGGGAATTTTATTGCCATACCTTGTATGTATCCTGGTGCATAATAGCCTTAGATGCTAATGCTAATGCACTAATAAAATCATAATCTAATCTAATCTAAACCTTGTATATTCTAGAGTAACCAATTGGGGACAGTTTCACTACCCATCTCGAAACAAGATGGCCACCACACAAATTGTAAAACAGGTCTACCACACATGCAGACTTCTTGCATTTATAAACCAATCCAAACCAAATTTATGCTACAGGTGAATGGTACTGGACTATTTTGATAGGAGCATTTTTGTTTTAATCAGCTGACTTGTCCCAAGACTCGGTTGATCAAAATAAATGGTAGTGATTACAGTCTGATCGGATTATAATTACCATCCAGATGGAACTTCATTATTTACAGGCACACGTAAATTTCTATTAAATTTGAAGATATTCTAAATACTCTGATGGATATGTTTTTTTTTAACTCAATGATTTTGAAACAAAATGGCTATCATTCAGGTTACACATTACCTTAACCCCTCTTGTTAAGAAGTCAAAACTGTATTCGTAAAAGTGTAGCTGGCTATAATATTCAGATGGAAACAGTTTATTTCAGTGTACCATCTGGAAACAAGATGGCCACCACACAAAGTGTAGCACTCCATTCAGAACTGTAGTGTTTATAGTTGGATCCAAACCAAATTTAGTACAGAGAAGAGTAGCTAGATAGTGAATATTTTTATTTTGAAAACAATATTTACAAAATCTCACAAAATAACCTACTCCACAGAGCCCACCACTGAAAGGTTAAGCTGCTATTACTTTTGTGAAAAACTTTGGAAATAGGCAGTGAGAGGATATTATTCGAGTATAAATAAAACCTTAAATGTTATTTATTATTCAGTTAAATATGGGTTTTTTTTTTTTTTTTTGCAATGGCTATAAATGTCTGATTTATAAGAAATTTTGATGAATTAAATCATCTTTAATAGAATATGGTTACCACAACCATTTGAAAAGAAGTATAACTTTCAATAATCATGTTAGGACTCCAGTGTCTGGAGTCCTAACTTTTTTTTTTGAATTTTTGATTAGTGCGACATCACAATCATACTTCCTCCTGAAGTTACTACTGCAGTAATTATGACTGCAAAAATATAGTATTTGTCATCAACAATTTCTATTTTTCATTCCATTGTTAAGTATCCCTAACAGCTGCGTATGTCACTTCAACTAAAGGAACGGTACTTCAGTCGACGCTGTTTTGCAGAGACTCAATAGATATGTTGAAATCGCAAGTATACATCTCTTACTTTAGTTATCATAAATCGATTTAATCTTGTCTTCCAGAAATTATGAAGAATTGTGAATGATCAATAAAATATTTACAATAAAAAAGCTCTTTTATTTCATAATCAAAATATCTAAAAGAAACGCATGGTAGACGGTTTATTTCACATAAACCGTCTACCACATATGCTTGGCACATCCAGAACTTTTTTATTCCTTTTTTTTTTTTTTTTTAACTGTTAGGGAAATATGGTTAAATTTTTTTCATGATAAAATTTTAATATTGCAAATAAAAAATAACATGAAATTTTCCCTATCACAAATAACATAAAAACTATCACAAAACATTGCACAATATAAAAACAAATATTACATAAAAAAAAAACTATTCTAGAAAAGGTACACAAAAATCACAGATTACATGAAAAAAAAAATGATTACACAAATATTCAAGAAAAACTTATTCTAAAAATTGCCATATACAATTTACTAATTCTTCATTAATATTTTTTGTTGATCTTCTGTTTTTCTGAATAGCTGAGCAATGATTACAGAGGAATGATTTGACGTAATCTGAATCATATTGAAGCGATGGTTTTCCATTTAGCTGTATGGTCATCATGATCTGCAACATGTTTAATTTTCAACATTATTCATTCTTTCATACAATATTATTCATTACGCTGAAAGTTTGCTCAGCTTCAGCACTGCTAATCACAGTGGTTTCAAAGAGATTTCTGGCTTTCTTAATTGAAAAGGAAATTTCACTCAATTTTAAAGATAAACTGAGTTTGGCAAAATCTCTAAAATCATTAATTTTTATTTCTTATTTTATCAGAAAACTTAAAATTTCTTATTTGGCTTTCACCGTCTTGCCAACGAGACCAAAGCTCTTTCATATTCCATGATTTTGGGTAACAAACGTTTATAATTTCTTTCAATTCGTCGTTGTCAATGGTATCATTATTTTCTTTATTTCATTTAAAATCACTGTGTTGCATTAATAACTTATCCTTTAAGGATAAACAGTGCATTTAATAACTTGTCATGAGGTCACACTTTTTAAATGTGTTCTTACTTTCTATTTTGATTCCTTCAAATTCTTTACACTTCATCATGCTCTCAATTTTAGCTTCATAATTTCCTTCACAATTTTTCAAATTAGCAATAGCATTGATAGTTTGAATAATTAATTTATCTGCTTTTACCATAGCGATTCTGTAAAGCTTTTGAAAGTTAAGAGAGCTCCTGCAGGATGTCGATCATTAGTTCTAAATGTCTAAGAAATTTCAGATTTAAAAGTCGGATTAATAATCCGGAATATTTAACTTCTGATTCAAAATCTTTGCACAAACTGGGATATGTATAATTCCTCCAACTGGCAATTGCCGTCTGCAAGCTACAAACTGCTCATCGTGGCCTGAACACATGGCTGATTTCTATAGTTTGCCCATCAAGTTCTTCAGCAATCATTCTTAATTCGTGCTGGTTTTTTGGAGATTGGTGATATAATGCGCACAGGTTTTTTTTTTTTTTTAATTATTGCCTGTATGCCATTATATTTTAGAACATTTTCTGCACAGTGAAAGCCTCGATGAAATTTCAAAATCTGGCAACATTTTATCTTTGTAAAATTTATATAATATCTTGGTTGCCTCAATCCCTGCCACCCCCTCTACGTTGCTACTGTCACCAGTTGTTTTAATACTGTGCAAAATGTCGAAATCACTAGAATATTCAGAGTAATCCACGCCTTCCAGAAATTTACTAGAAGGCGTGGATCACTCGCTTCTCCAAAAAACATATGCCTGTTTGTCGGAGTAAAGGAGAACCACAACACAGGCTGACCAGAGGCTATTATCCATGTTGAGAATCTTCTGTCCTTCGACACCAGATGTGACCCCAAGGGCCCACATCTGGTGAGTATGGGCTTGGCACACCCAGGGTCCTGAGCTGGATATCATCATTCTTCTTTTTCTTGGTGATTCCCTTTTACTTCTGACCCTTGTTCTGACCCCCCAGGCGTAAAAAAAAAAGTGCAGTATAAGGCTTCCTTGCACCATATGGCTAATGATAATAATAATAATAACAATAACAACCATATTGACTAGCACGACTTTTCAGTATATGGCTGCATAGGTTTTACGGACGCCACTAACATTGTGAAATGGTAATCCTTTCACCCTTAACTTGCACTTTCCAGTTACCTAAATTGCTTAAAGGCCAGAGTTGAGAACAATGCATACAAAGTTGTTTCTCGTAATCCATCATTATATAAAAATTTTCTTCGCTCAACGGAAACTATTGTAATTACCAAAGAGAATTCAAAAAAATTTGCTATAAAGAACTTCGTTAAACAGAGGTCCGACTGTAATTAAATCAAAAATGAAGCAATTTTAAAATATAACTGGTTGATTCCACCATTATAATTGCTGGGGGATGGGACCCCGCCGTAGTTTTGGCTCTGGATACTGAATAATTGCATTCAGGATTTCATTTGAAAAATAAATGATCATCTCAACAGTGGGCTCTTGCAAGCCCACTATTACAATTACCTAAAGGCCAAAGGTGAAAACAATGTATACAAAGTTGTCTCTCATAATCCGTTATATAAAAATTTTCTTCGTTCAACGGAAACTATCGTAATTACCAAGGAGAAGTAAAAAAAAATTAGCTATAAAGAACTTTGTTAAACAGAGGTCTTATTTAATTAAATCGAAAATGAAACAGTTTTAAAATACATAACTGGTCAATTGCGCCATTAAAATGTGGGGATGTGTCCCTGCCATAGTTTTGGCTCTGGATACTGAATAATTGCATTCAGGATTTCATTTGTAAAATAAATGATCATCTCAACAGTGGGCTCACAAATTTTCAAAAAAAAATAACAATGGGCTCTTGCGAGCCCACTATAGCTCACCACTAGTTGTATCCATATAATTTAATCACTGTGCTGGTTCTTAGTTCTTAGCTTGACCGTTTATCAAAGCATTGTGCCAGTGCTGATTGTGTAGGTTGGAGATTTTGGCTCAAGTCCGTGCTGTTTTGAGAAATTTGTTTGGTCATGTAATTGCTTAATTTAGCATTGAACAACCTTTTTTTAGCATGAGGTTGAATTGAGAAGGGAGAAAAAAAAATTCAGGTTGATTATAAATGAATAGACAATGAAATTATTTATTTATCATTAATGGCATTATAAATTTTGTGTTAATTTATAAACAACAAAATCACCATTTTGTTGTTTTCTGAAACCTAAACCAGAACAATAAAGACAAATAGTGACAGTTATGTTTATGAGAGAAGAAACTTTTGTTTTATATTTTTAATCCAAAGTATTAGTTATATTATAAGTAATAGAACATTAAAAAAATTATTTTATATTTTCATTATTATAGGACTTGTGTTTCTTTTTAGCATTTAGCATTAGCATTAGTAGAGGCATTTGATGCAAGAAAGCAAGCTTATGCAGCATCAGCCAAAAAAAAAAAATAAATAAAGTAAAATAAATAAATAAAAAATAACCACTTCCACTTCACCCCTCTGTTCGTTTGAAATACCTGTCCAGCTGAGCCTTAAACTTATTTAGGCTATCAACTTCCACGACAAGGGATGGACGTCTGTTCCATCTACCAACCACCCGCTGGCTAAAGGCAAATTTCCGCACATCTATCCTACATCTGTCTTTCCTCAATTTGAATTTATGCCCTCTCAGGTGATTATTCTGAGCAAGAGGAAGAATCCCATCAGCATTGAGCATGCTCAAACCATTCAAGGCTTTGTACAACTCTATCAGATCACCTCGCTGGTGCCTAGTCTCCAGACACTGTAATTCACAAAACTTAAGCCTTTCTTCGTAAGAGCACCCCTTTGTTCCATTCACTAATCTTGTTGCCCTTCTCTGTACTCGTTCCAGCAGCTCTACATCCTTCTTGAAATGAGGCCTCCATGCCACACCTGGAGTATTGTATACAGTACTCTAGGTGTGGCCTGACCATTGCCTTATACAAGGGAATAATCACCTCCTTATCCCTGCTAGAATTTTTTATTTATTTATTTTACTTTATTTCTTTTTTTTTTTGGCTGATGCTGCATAAGCTTGCTTTCTTGCATCAAATGCCTCTACTAATGCTAATGCTATCGAGGCAGTGTTAGGTGGGTCGGAAAACTGCTAGTTTGGTGGGATACAAAGACTAATAGTTTAACAGTAACCGCAGGCAGAGGTGAAGGTGATTCTTGCGCAACTTCTATTAGAATAAGAAGCGACCTGGAGCGAGGGGTGTTGGGGGTTTCAGGGACGGATGGCAGTCATCATGGAATAGTTGGGTATATGGGATGTGTTAGGGTAACAAGGAATAGGCATAGGAGCATGTATGCTTGCATGTATACCAATGCTAGAAGTATAGTAAATAAATTTGATGAATTTGAAGTGTTGGTCAAGACATCAAAGGCGGATATTGTTGGGATAGCAGAGACGTGGTGTCACAAAGATATAAGGAATGCAGAACTGGAATTTGGGGAGTACAATGTGTACAGAAAGGATAGACAGGACAGAAAGGGAGGGGGTGTTATGCTGTTAATTAAGAAAAACATAAAATCAAAGGAAGTGCACCCAGTTAATATAGATGAACAGTGCTCTGTTGAGTCAGTTTGGTGTGAGATAAGCACTGCGAAAGGAAAAATAAGAATAGGAGTGTGTTATAGGCCTAATGACTTGAATGAGTACAATGAACAATTGTACAGAGAAATAGAGTGGACCAGTAAATCAGAATGTCTTATAATGGGGGATTTTAACTTCCCAGATATTGACTGGAACTTGTGGGTTGGTCACTCACACACTAGTCAGACTTTTGTGGATTTATTGGATGATTGTTTTCGGCAGCAGCATGTTCGAGAGGCAACCAGAGAAAGTAACACTCTTGATCTGGTTATCAGCAGTGATCATTTGTGTATTAAGAATTTGCAGATAAAGGAACCACTAGATGGCAGTGATCACAGTGTGCTGAAGTGGGATTTACTCAAAGAGGTAACTACCGTCAGGGGTAAAGGAAAGGGTTTTTGCTTCCGTAAAGGGGAGTACAGTGGTCTCAGACAGTTTTTAAATTCTGTACAGTGGGATCAACAGACGATGTTACAAACAGTAAATTCTAAGTGGGAAGCATTCAAAGAATTAATCGTGGAAGCTACTAGACTTTATATACCGATTAAGAAATATCGTTCAAGGTTTAGGCCTAAATGGTTATCAAATGAACTAATGAGACTCGTGACAGAGAAGAAAATTGCATGGGATGCATATAAATTATCAGGTGACGCAGAAGCCTGTGACAGATATAAGCTAGTCTGTAATCAGGTCACAAAGGAGGTTCGGCAGGCGAAGGCGGATTATGAGAAATCTTTGGCAAAAGATGCTAAGAAAAACAGCAAGGATTTCTTTACTTATATAAACTCTAAAAGGAAGGGGATGAATATGATTGGTCCACTTGACATCGATGGTTCGACTGTTGATGATCCTGCTCAGATAGCAAACAAACTGAATGAGTATTTTGCATCTACATTCACACGTGAGGAATTATTACAATTTGAAAATGGAAGAAGGTTATCAAATTGTAGCAGTGTGCTTAATGATTTTGTAATAACTGAGAGCAAAGTGGAGGAGAAATTGTTGAAGTTAAACATAAGAAAGGCACCTGGGGTGGATGGGATCTATCCAGTTATTTTAAAGGAGGCGGCAAAGCAACTAAGCAAACCCTTAGCCATAATTATGAGAGCATCCTTGGACTCAGGGGGGTTCCCACGGACTGGAGATGTGCAAATGTGTCCCCAATTCACAAAGGTGGATCGAAGGGTGACACGAGTAATTACAGACCAGTTAGTTTAACTTCTGTTCCGGGTAAAATATTGGAGTCGCTGGTTAAAGATGCATTGCAGGATCATCTAGACAAGACTGCAGCAATAATTCAAACACAGCATGGGTTTGTTAAGGGAAAGTCTTGTCTGACAAATTTGATTGGTTATTATGATGTGGTCACAAAGGAACTGGATGCAAAAAATAATTTTGATATCATATACTTGGATTTTAGGAAAGCTTTTGACACTGTTGTGCATGGAAGACTACTGTACAAATTGGAGCAGAATGGTATTAAGGGTATGTTGCTACAATGGATAAAAGGATGATTGAGTGGGAGAAGACAGAGGGTGGTAATCAATGGGTGCTGCTCTTCGTGGACTAATGTTATTAGTGGAGTCCCACAGGGTTCGGTGTTGGGTCCACTGTTGTTTTGTGTATTTATCAATGATATTGATGAAGGTATATCAGGCTTAATGTCGAAGTTTGCAGATGACACAAAGGTTGGCAGGGTTGTTAATGACAGTAATGGCAGTGTGCTACTGCAACAGGATCTAGATAATTTGGGCAGATGGGCTAAGAAGTGGCAACTGAAGTTCAACCTTGACAAATGCAAAGTACTGCATATGGGTAGAAGTAACCCCAGAGAAACGTACCAACTGTGTGGTAGTACACTTAAGGTGGTAGAAAATGAAAAAGACCTGGCAGTAATTGTGCAGTCAGATATGAAGTTTTCTGAGCAGTGCAGACAGGCTGCTAGCGCGGGTCATGGGGTTTTGTCAATGATATATAGGAATTTTGCTAGCAGGGAAAAGGAGGTGATTGTCCCTCTGTATAAGGCAATGGTCAGGCCACGCCTTGAGTACTGCGAACAGGTCTGGAGGCCTCATTTTAGGAAGGATGTAGATTTGCTTGGGCATGTACAGAGAAGAGCAACACGATTGGTGAGGGGAATGAAGGGATTCTCTTACCAAGAGAGGCTTAAGTTCTGTAAATTGCAGTGGCTGGAGACTAGGCACCTGCGCGGTGATCTGATTGAGGTATATAAGGCCTTGAATGGGTTGAGCACGCTGAATTCTGATGGGATCCTTCCACTTGTTCAGATTACCAACCTACGGGGACATAAGTTCAAATTAAGAAAGGACAGATGTAGAATAGATGTGCGGAAATTTGCCTTTAGCCAGCGGGTGGTTAATTGCTGGAACAAACTTCCATCTGTCGTTGTGGAAGTTGATAGGTTAAATAAATTTAAGGAGGAACTGGACAGGCATTTGGAGGGAATGGTGTGATTTTTTTTTTTTTTTTGGCTGATGCTACATAAGCTCCTACACTTGCTTTCTTGCATCATGTGCCACTACTACTACTATTACTACTACTACTACTACTACTACTATCATTGACAATACACCATGAGCTACTCTGGCATCCCGTCTGCACTGCTCAGAGAACTTCATATCTGTCTGCACAACCACCCCCAGGTCCCTTTCATTCTCTACTACTGTCAGTGTAGTACCACAGAGTTGATACTTTGCTCTGGGTATGTACTACATACATATGTAGTACTTATGTACTACATAAGTACTACATATGGCTATTTCCCATATGTAGTACTTTACATTTGTCAATGTTAAACTTCATTTGCCATCTGCTCAGCCTTTCCATATCCTGTTGCAGCAGCATAGTGTCAGTAGTGTCCTTGACAACCCTGTCAACCTTTGTATCGTCTGCAAACTTGGACATTAAGCTTGATATACCATCATCAATATCATTTATAAATACAGAAAACAATAAAGGACCCAGTACTGAACCCTGAGGGATTCCACTAATAACATTAGTCCACGATGAGCAGTGTCCATTGATTACCACTCTCTGTGTTCTCCCCCTCAACCACCCCTTTATTCATAGCAGCAATTTGCCTCCAGTGCCACACTGCTCCAATTTGTGCAGCAGTCTTCCATGTGCAACAGTATCAAAAGCCTTTCTAAGATCCAAGTATATAATATCAAAGTTATTCCCTGCATCCAGTTCTTTTGTGACTGCATCATAGTATCCAATCAAATTGGTCAGGCAAGACTTCCCCTTAACAAAACCATGCTGTGTCCGAGCTATAACTGAAGTCTTGTCTAGATGATCCTGCAGTGCTTCTTTAACCAGTGCCTCCATTAATTTTCCGGGAACAGAAGTTAAACTCACAGGTCTATAATTACTTGTGTCAGCCTTTGATCCTCATTTGTGAATTGGGGTCACATTTGCACATCTCCAGTCCATGGGTACCTCCCCTGAGTCCAAGGAAGCTCATAATTATGGCTAAGGGTTTGCTTACTTCCTTTGCTGCCTCCTTTAATATAACTGGATTGATCCCCCCCCCCCCCCAGGTGCCTTTCTTGTGTTTATCTTCAACTATTTCTCCTCCACTTTACTCTCAGTTATTACAAGATTCTCTAGCTTACTGCCAGAGTTGAATACACGTCTGGCATTCCCCTCGCTGAATAACTCCTCATGTGTGAATGTCGATGCAAAATATTCATTTAGTTTGTTAGCTACCTGAGCAGGATCATCAACAGTTGACCCATCGATATCAAGTGGACCAATCTGATTCATCCCCTTCCTTCTAGAATTTACATAAGTAAAGAACTCTTTGCTGTTTTTCTTTGCGTCCCTTGCCAAGGATTTCTCGTAATCTGCCTTTGCCTGCCTAACCTCCTTTGTAACTTGGTTACAGATCAACTTGTATCTATCATAGGCTTCTGTGTCACGTGTTAATTTGTATGTATCCCATGCATTTTTCTTCTCTGCCATATGTCTCATTAGTTCATCTGAGATCCATTTAGGCCTAAACCTTGAACAATATTTCTTAGTTGGTATGTAAAGCCTAGTAGCTTCCAAGATAAGTTCTTTGAATGCTTCCCATTTTGAATTTGCTGTTGGTAACATCACCAGTTGATCCCACTGTATAGAATTTAAATACTGTCTCAGTCCATCGTAGTTGCCTTTACGAAAGCAATACCCCTTCCCTTTATCCCTAATGGTAGTTACCTCTTTGAGTAACTCCCACTTCAGAACACTGTGATCACTGCCACCTAGTGGTTCATTTATCTGCAGATTCTTAATACATGAAGAATCACTACTGATAATCAAATCAAGAGTATTACTCCCTCTAGTTGCCTCCCGAACATGCTGATGTAGAAAACAATCATCCAATAAATCCACAAAAGCCTTGCTAGTGTGTGAGTGACCAGCCCCCAAATTCCAGTCAATATCTGGGAAATTAAAATTCCCCATTATAAGACTCTCTGATTTACTGGCCCACTCTATTTCTCTGTACAATTTCTTATTATACTCATCAGAGTCATTAGGCCTATAGCACACTCCTACTCTCAATTTTGATCTCCCAGTGCTTATGTCACACCAAACTGACTCGACACTGCACTGTCCAGCGATGTCGACTGGCTTCACTTCCTTGGATTTTCTATGTGTTTCTTAACTAATAGCATAACCCCTCCTCCCTTCCTATCGTGTCTATCCTTTCTGTAGACATTGTTCTCCCCAAATTCCAGTTCTGCATTCCTTATATCTGTGTGACACCACGTCTCTAAAATCCCAACAATATCTGCCTTTGATGTTTTGAGCAATACCTCAAATTGTTCCTGAAATTAGATTGCATGCCATGTTTTGTTCATCACTAGCATAATTACTATTTGTGTACAAGATTAGTGTTCATCACTTATTATCAATGAGCAGAGGTCTGCAGTTACTATTATTTCAATAAAGAAGAAAAGGAATGCAGTCAAATTGAATGATTTCAGAACTATTAGTTTGATATTGAATGCAGTACACGGCTTGCCGATGATAATAGACAGAAGGAAAGAATGGAGGAAATCATAGGAGAGGAGAGGAGAGGATTATGGAAAGGGAAAGGAATGAGGGATGCAATAGGAATAATAAGGGAATTGTGATGGGAAAAAAATATGGAAATATATATGACATTAAGATAAAAATAAGAATGTTTGTTTTGCATTTTTAAAATGCATTTGATGGGTAAATTGGAAAAAATAGACACACATACCGAAGGATACGGAAATTGATTTGAGAAATAGAATATTGCCAAAGGAACTATAACTAGGGTCAAAGGTAGAGAGGTGAGACATGGATGTAGTCTTCCTCTTCCTAATATTTGTCCATATATATATATATATATATATATATGGTAGTAGTTAAATGTAGCTCAAAGGTGAGGTATATATAGGTCAGTATAGTGTAGAACCATTGTAGCCTGTGATATGCCATAACCCATCAAGACATGAAGACCCGAGTACCCGCCAATGGAAACTGGAAAAAAATAATATATACACATGCAACATATACAAATTATTAACATGTTAATTATAGGTAAGTAGATACGTTGAAAGGTTTCCACGTGTTTCAACTCCGGTACCGTTCGTAATTTTCCCGCCATTGTGATACGATAGTTGTATGCCGTACTAGATAGCGTTAGTTGAACTTCGTTAGCAGTTAAATTGTACGTTTAAATAAATACATATAACGACTTAGATTACAAACGTAATATAATTAATTATATTTAACATAATTAATAACATAACATAATTAATTAATTAATTAATAGAATCATGACTCAGACCAGAGCAGCAAAGCAAAAGACTCAAGCTAATGGAAGCGCTGTGGCTCAGAGCAGAACTGAGGGGGGCAGTTGTCCTCTGACTCACAGCCTTATAAAATGCACTGTTTGCTTGATGTTTGCAGAGCAATCGGGAACGGGACATGATACTGCCAAGGGGGATGTCTTTGTGTGTGCGCGATGCAAGGAGTGTATCGATATCAGGCAACAACTCGGCGTTCTTGTGGGCCTATATGAGAGCTTGAAGGACAGGGTGGATGCCCTCGAAGAAACTAAATTGAGGGGCCCATCAAGCTCTCAGCTGCCCACATCAACGCCAGAGCTTGCACTTGGGCATCGCGTGACACAGAGACAACCCCCAAGGCAGAATGCGCTGGTCCCGAAGGAACTAGTAGTTGTTGGTGACTCTATTGTCAGGGAAACGGGGAACATGCTTTGTAAAAAAGATAGGTGGAACAGGACCAGGGTATGTCTGCCAGGGGCAAAGGTTGATGACGTTGTAGAGCGAATATCATCTTTTAAGGGCACAAAAGGTGATATAGTTGTACATGTTGGCACTAACGATATTAAGAGTAGGAGACCGGCAGAATTACTTAACAAGTACAGATCACTGTTGAAAAAAAGCCGTGAATTAAGGTTGAACTTGAAAGTGTCTGCAATTCTGCCCAGACACGATAGGAGGGAGTATATGATGAGAGCCTTGTCGATCAATTCGGCCCTGGAAAGATTGTGCAAGGCTCAAGGGGTAGAATTTTTTTCAGCCTGGACTGTACTTGTTAACAGGAGAGATTGCTTCTACAGGGATGGGATACACTTAAATAGAAAGGGTGCAAGAATATTTGCTGATGCTATCGAGGCAGTGTTAGGTGGGTCGGAAAACTGCTAGCTTGGGGGGAGACAAAGACCAATAGATTGACAGTAGCCACTGGCAGAGGTGAAAGAGATTCTTGCACTGCTTCTATTAGAATGAGCAGAAGCCTGAAAAACAAGATGCATGGTATTTCAGAGACTGCTGGGAGCCATTGCGGTACAAGTAAACACATGGGTTGTGTTAGGGTAGCTAAGAATAGAAACAGGTGCAGGTATACTTGCGTGTACACCAATGCTAGGAGTTTAGTAAATAAATTTGATGAATTTTGAGGTATTGCTAAAAACATCAAAGGCAGATATTGTTGGGATATCAGAGACGTGGTGTCACACAGATATAAGGGATGCAGAAATGCAATTTGGGGAGTACAACGTCTACAGAAAGGATAGACAGGATAGGAAGGGAGGAGGGGTTATGCTATTAGTTAAGAAACACATAAAAACCAAGGAAGTGAAGCCAGTCGACATCGCTGGACAGTGCAGTGTTGAGTCGGTTTGGTGTGACATAAGCATTGAGAGATCAAAATTGAGAGTAGGAGTGTGCTATAGGCCTAATGACTCTGATGAGTATAATAAGGAACTGTACAGGGAAATAGAGTGGGCCAGTAAATCAGAGAGTCTTATAATGGGAGATTTTAATTTCCCAGATATTGACTGGAATTTGGGGACTGGTTACTCACACACTAGCAGGGCTTTTGTGGATTTATTGGATGATTGTTTTCTACATCAGCATGTTCGGGAGGCAACTAGAGGGAGTAATACTCTTGATTTGATTATCAGCAGTGATTCTTCATGCATTCAGAATCTGCAGATAAATGAACCACTAGGCGGCAGTGATCACAGTGTGCTGAAGTGGGATTTACTGAAAGAGGTAACTACCATTAGGGGTAAAGGGAAGGGTTATTGCTTCCGTAAAGGCGACTACGATGGACTGAGACAGTATTTAAATTCTATACAGTGGGACCAACTGATGATGTTACCAACAGCAAATTCAAAATGGGAAGCATTCAAAGAACTTATCTTGGAAGCTACTAGGCTTTACATACCAACTAAGAAATATTGTTCAAGGTTTAGGCCAAAATGGATGTCAGATGAACTAATGAGGCATATGGCAGAGAAGAAAAATGCATGGGATACATACAAATTAACACATGACACAGAAGCCTATGATAGATACAAGTTGATATGCAACCAAGTTACAAAGGAGGTTAGGCAGGCGAAGGCAGATTACGAGAAATCCTTGGCAAGGGATGCAAAGAAAAACAGCAAAGAGTTCTTTACTTATGTAAACTCTAGAAGGAAGGGGATGAATCAGAATGGTCCACTTGATATTGATGGGTCAACTGTTGATGATCCTGCTCAGGTAGCTAACAAACTAAATGAATATTTTGCATCGACATTCACACATGAGGAGTTATTCAGCAAGGGGAATGCCAGAGGTGTATTCAACTCTAGCAGTAACTACAGAATCTTGAAATAACTGGGAGTAAAGTGGAGGAGAAACTGTTGAAGATAAACACAAGAAAGGCACCCTGGGTGGATGGGATCTATCCAGTTATATTAAAGGAGGCAGCAAAGGAAGTAAGCAAACCCTTAGCCATAATTATGAGAGCTTCCTTTGACTCAGGGGAGGTACCCATAGACTGGAAATGTGCAAATGTGACCCCAATTCACAAAGGAGGATCAAAGGCTGACACAAGTAATTATAGACCTGTGAGCTTAACTTCTGTTCCAGGAAAATTAATGGAGGCACTGGTTAAAGAAGCACTGCAGGATCATTTAGACAAGACTTCGGTTATAGCTCGGACACAGCATGGTTTTGTTAAGGGGAAGTCTTGCCTGACCAACTTGATTGGATACTATGATGCAGTCACAAAAGAACTGGATGCAGGGAATAACTTTGATATTATATACTTGGATCTTAGAAAGGCTTTTGATACTGTTGCACATGGAAGACTGCTACACAAATTGGAGCAGTGTGACATTGGAGGCAAATTGCTGCTATGGATAAAGGGGTGGATGAGGGGGAGAAGACAGAGAGTGGTAATCAATGGACACTGCTCATCGTGGACTAATGTTATTAGTGGAGGCCCTCAGGGCTCAGTGTTGGGTCCATTATTGTTTTCTGTATTTATTAATGATATTGATGATGGTATATCAAGCTTATTGTCCAAGTTTGCAGATGATACAAAGGTTGGCAGGGTTGTCAAGGACACTACTGACACTATGCTGCTGCAACAGGATCTGGAAAGGTTGAGCAGATGGGCTGAGAGGTGGCAAATGAAGTTTAACATTGACAAATGTAAAGTACTACACATGGGAAAAAGCAACCCCAGAGCAACGTATCAACTCTGTGGTACTACACTGACAGTGGTAGAGGATGAAAGGGACTTGGGGGTGATTGTGCAGGCAGATATGAAGTTCTCTGAGCAGTGCAGACGGGCTGCAAGAGTAGCTCATGGAGTATTGTCAATGATATACAGGAATTTTTTCAGCAGGGATAAGGAGGTGATTATTCCATTGTATAAGGCAATGGTCAGGCCACACCTAGAGTACTGTATACAGGTCTGGAGGCCTCATTTCAAGAAGGATGTAGAGCTGCTGGAACGAGTACAGAGAAGGGCAACAAGATTAGTGAATGGAACAAAGGGGTGCTCTTACGAAGAAAGGCTTAAGTTTTGCAAATTACAGTGTCTGGAGACTAGGCACCAGCGAGGTGATCTGATAGAGGTGTATAAAGCCTTGAATGGTTTAAGCATGCTCAATGCTGATGGGATTCTTCCTCTAGCTCAGAAAAATCACCTGAGAGGGCATAAATTCAAATTGAGGAAAGACAGATGTAGGATAGACGTGCGGAAATTTTCCTTTAGCCAGCGGGTGGTTGGTTGGTGGAACAGACTGCCATCCCTTGTGGTGGAGGTTGATAGCCTAATAGCCTAAATAAGTTTAAGGCTCAGCTGGACAGGTATTTTGAACGAACAGAGGGGTGAAGTGGAAGTGGGTTTTTTTTTTTTTTTTTTTGGCTGATGATGCATAAGCTTGCTTTCTTGCATCAAATGCCTCTGCTAATGCTAATGCTAATGCTAATCAACCATAATTAACAAGCTATCCGTTTCTGTTATCATCATCCAGTCCAACAATTTCCAAATAATAGTAAAAGTATACATAAATGTGGTATACAAAAATGAGAGTTCCAAAAGTTAATACCCAAGGGTGGAGGGGATACCCGAAAATTTAAACGTCATAAGGTTGTAAGGTTATCAATGTATTATAATAAAGTATGATAAAATTTTGCCGTAGACTGGCGTGATGACATTTAGCCCGACGGATAGCTAATTTACCAAATTAATAGTTAGTATTACTAAGAATGAGGTCCATCCACTGTTATACTTATATATGTGTGTGGTAAGAGTTTAGCTTTTAAATTGTGTGTGTGTGTGTGTGTGTGTGTGTGTGTGTGTGTGTGTGTGTGTGTGTGTGTGTGTGTGTGTGTGTGTGTGTGTGTGTGTGTGTGTGTGTGTGTGTGTGTGAGAATGTAATAATATTAGTTATATAATGTTCAAGAAAGCTACAGGTTTCTTGCTGTACCAGCAAATAAAAAAAAAAAAAAAAAAAAAACCACAATGATAATGATAAAAAATATATATATTTAACAAAAAATAAATAAATAATAAACATAAATAATGGTAACAAAAATTAAATAAAAAAGAAAAACTACCTATGAGTTGTTTCTGCCTGATCTTTGAATTTCCCTAATCTGTCAGCCTTACCTACCCACAGGAGCAACTTACTAAAGTAATTATCAACTTGCTGGAAAAAGAAGACTTACTAGAATCCAATTTAAATCTCTTTCCCTGTAATTTAAAGCTATGATCCCTACTTCTGAAATCATAAAGACAGTGAATTTCAGTAGAATATAATAGAATGTATATATAATTTTCGGGAAATGCATGTAAAGGATGTTGTTCAAGAAAACAGAATTACAGATAAAAAAAAAGTAAAGTTGGTTCTATGAGTTTGGAGTTGGGAAGTGAATGAATGTTGACTGGCTGTGGCACATCTTCAGACTGGTTTGGGAAGAGATTGGGGAAATTACAGATCCCAATTCAGAAGAACAGTGCCCGTGGAAGTATCTATGGAAAGGGCATGCAGCAAAAACTAGTGGCTATGAGACAGTTTGTGGTGAGACTTTTTAAGAGGTTGGTCATTAATTAACCTGACTGCTCTCTTTTGAAAGGGGGTTAATAGCCTGAGAGAGAATTGGGGGAGCATCCCAGAATGTGGGGAATAAAATTCTATTGGCAAGTAGATTTGAGATTTGTACAGAGTTAGCAGTTGTTTCAGAAGAAAAGTGATGCTGGGGGAACAATATTTGTAATGAAAGATCATCAAAAATATGCCAAGAGAGATTGGAAGTTGGTAATTCCTAACAGAGATATGTGATTTTGTCTGTAAAAATGTAACATAATTTAGTTTTATAAGGATCAAAGTTAACTAAGTTTTCTTTGTCTGATTGGAGAATTACTGGGAGATTGACATTTAAGAAATTAGTAGTGGGTTTTGAGTTGGAGCTCTTTGTATAAGGGCAAGGTTTCTAGAAGGTGGAATGTAGTGTGCTATCATCAGCAAAACTGTGGGCAGGGTAGGGTGTGATATGGGGGCTGCTATTTCCCCAGTACACTCTGACTTTGCATTTTGCTTCATTAAACATATTGCCACTCTTCTGACCATCCTTGGTGGTGATGAACCATGAAAGTATGGTGGTTTTGTCACTTTTTGCTTATTTTCAGAGGTTTTGGTTTGATTCCTGTTAACAGTTGGAGGAAAATTTAAGTCATTTTTAATCAAAGCTATATTTAAACAGTCTACAGCAGAGGGAACAAAGTTCTCATGTGGGATATTCTGCATTTTTAAGCTTCACAAAAAGAAAATCAGTGCATGCTTTTCTTTTTGTGAAGAAACAACACCACACACACGCGCACACGCGCACACGCACACACACACACACACACACACACACACACACACACACACGTGTACAGATATAATACATTGTTGGCACAATATGCTGTAATTTGCTGGCAACAAGAAGTTTTGCAAATTTGGACATCACATCCTATATTCCTGTGTTGATGAATTCAGCGATGAACTCAAAATTAATCTTAATGATTCACTGCACACTCTCCAGGAGCCTTACTTGTCTTTAGGCTGAAGTACTTTTATAATTTTCTATAATTTCATATCGATCAGCATCGTTCACACAGTCTCTTTGTTATGGAGGATCTTTTGTCTGTAAATATCACTGTGAAAAATCTGTTCAATTCATCTGCACATGGGATTAACCAAGACTTAAAACCTGCACCCAATTACACAAGGATATGATCTGATTTGTTCTTTTCTTCTTTGTATTCACAAAGGGGGTTTGAAGGGTGACACGAGTAATTACAGACCAGTTAGTTTAACTTCTGTTCTGGATAAAATAATGGAGTAACTGGTTAAAGATGCATTACAGGATCATCTAGACAAGATTGCAGCAATAATTCAGACACAGCATGGGTTTGTTAAGGGAAAGTCTTGTCTGACAAATTTGATTGGATATTATGATGTGGTTACAGAGGAACTGGATGCAAAAAATAATTTTGATATCATATACTTGGATTTCAGAAAAGCTTTTGACACTGTTGCACATGGAAGACTACTGTACAAATTGGAGAAGAATGGTATTAAGGGTAAGTTGCTACAATGGATAAAAAGGATGGTTGAGTGGGAGAAGACAGACCAGACAGGGTAGTAATCAGTGGGCACTGCTCTTCGTGGACTAATGTTATTAGTGTAGTCCCACAGGGTTCGGTGTTGGGTCCACTGTTGTTTTGTATATTTCTCAATGATATTGATGAAGGTATATCAGGATTAGTGTCGAAGTTTGCAGATGATACAAAGGTTGGCAGGGTTGTTAATGACAGTAATGGCAGTGTGCTTCTGCAACAGGATCTAAAAAATTTGGGAAGATGGGCTGATAAGTGGCAACTGAAGTTTAACATTGACAAATGCAAAGTACTGTATATAGGTAGAAGTAACCCCAGAGGAATGTACCAACTGTGTGGTACTACACTTAGGGTGGTAGAAAATGAAAAAAAAAAAAAGACCTGGGAGTAATTATGCAGTCAGATATTAAGTTTTCTGAGCAATGCAGACAGGCTGCCAGAGCAGGTTATGGGGTTTTGTCAATGATATACAGGAATTTTGCTAGTAGAGAAAAGAATGTGATTGTCCCTCTGTATAAAGCAATGGTCAAGCCATGCTTTTTTTTTTTTTTTTTTTGTTAGTTGTTGGCGCATAGGCTTCTGTGGCCATAGTGCACCTCCCAAAGTTTTTGCATTGTTACTCTGATCCAAGCCAGAGGCGGGATTCGAACCCGCTACCCACCTGGCTAGCCCGGTCGGCTGAAAGGCCATGCCTTGAGTACTGCATACAGGTCTGGAGGACTCATTTTAGGAAGGATGTAGATTTGCTTGAGCATGTACAGAGAAGGGCAACAAGATTGGTGAGGGGATTGAAGGGATCCTCTTACCAAGAGAGGCTTAAGTTCTGTATTTTGCAGCGGCTGGAGACTAGGCACCTGCGAGGTGATCTGATTGAGGTGTATAAGGTCTTGAATGGGTTGAGCATGCTGAATTCTGATGGGATTCTTCCACTTGTTCAGATTACGAACCTAAGGGGGCATAAATTCAAATTGAGGAAAGACAGCTGTTGAATAGAAAATTTGCCTTTATCCAGCGGGTGGTTAATTGCTGGAACAAACTTCCATCTGTCATGGAAGTTAGCATTAGCTTTAGTAGAGGCATATGATGCAAGAAAGCAAGCTTATTCAGCATCAGCCAAAAAAAAAAAAAAAAAAAAAAAACCCTCTCCCATTTCACCCCTCCGTTCGTTCGAAATACCTGTCCAGTTGAGCTTTAAATTTGTTTAGGCTATCAACTTCAACAACAAGTGATGGAAGTCGGTTCCACCAACCAACCACCCGCTGGCCAAAGGCAAATTTCCGCACATCTATCCGACATCCATCCTTCCTCAATTTGAATTTATGCCCTCTGAGGTGATTATTCTGAGAAAGATGAAGAATCCCATTGGCATTGAGCATGCTCAAACCATTCAAAGCCTTATACACCTCTGTCAGATCACCTCGCCGGTGCCTAGTCTCCAGACTCTGTAATTTGCAAAACTTAAGCCTTTCTTCGTAAGAGCAACCCTTTGTTCCATTTACTAATCTTGTTGCCCTTCTCTGTACCCGTTCCAGCAGCTCTACATCCTTCTTGAAATGAGGCCTCCAGACCTGTATACAGTACTCAAGATGTGGCCTAACCATTGCCTTATACAAGGGAATAATCACCTCCTTATCCCTGCTAGAAAAATTCCTGTATATCATTGACAAGACACCATGAGCTACTCTTGCAGCTCGTCTGCACTGCTCAGAGAACTTCATATTTGCCTGCACAATTACCCCCAGGTCCTTTTCATTCTCCACCACTGTCAGTGTAGTACCGCAGAGTTGATACATTGCTCTGGGGTTACTGTTACCCATATGTAGTACTTTACATTTGTCAATGTTAAACTTCATTTGCCACCTCTCAGCCCATCTGTTCAACCTTTCCAGATCCTGTTGCAGCAGCATAGCGTCAGTAGTGTCCTTAACGACCCTGCCAACCTTTGTATCATCTGCAAACTTAGACATTAAACTTGATATCCCATCATCAATATCATTCATAAACACCGTAAACAACAATGGACCCAACACTGAACCTTGAGGAACTCCACTAATAACATTAGTCCACGTTGAGCAGTGTCCATTGATTACCACTCTCTGTCTTCTGCCACTCAACCATCCCCTTATCCATAGCAGCAATTTGCCTCCAATGCCCCACTGCTCCAATTTGTGCAGCAGTCTTCCATGTGCAACAGTATCAAAAGCCTTTCTAAGATCCAAATATATAATATCAAAGTTATTCCCTGCATCCAGTTCTTTTGTGACTACATCATAGTATCCAATCAAATTGGTCAGGCAAGACCTGCCCTTAACAAAACCATGCTGCGTCTGAGCTATAACTGAATTCTTGTCTAGATGATCCTGCAGTGCTTCTTTAACCAGTGCCTCCATTAATTTACCTGGAACAGAAGTTAAACTAACAGGTCTATAATTACTTGTGTCAGCCTTTGATCCTCCTTTGTGAATTGGGGTTACATTTGCACATCTCCAGTCTATGGGTACCTCCCCTGAGTCCAAAGAAGCTCTCATAATTATGGCTAGGGGTTTGCATACTTCCTTTGCTGCCTCCTTTAATATAACTGGATAGATCCCATCCACCCCAGGTGCCTTTTTTATGTTTATCCTCAACAATCTCTCCTCCACTTTCCTCTCAGTTATTACAAAATCATCCAGCTCACTGCCAATGTTTACTTTACCTACATCATTCTCCTTCCTGAATAACTCCTCATGCGTGAATGTAGATGCAAAATACTCGTTTAGATTGTTAGCCACCGGAGCAGGATCCTCAACTGTTGAACCATCAATATCCAGTGGACCAATCTGATTCATCCCTTTCCTTCTCGAGTTCAAGTATGTAAAGAACTCCTTTCTGTTTTTCTTTGCATCCTTTGCCAAGGATTTTTCGTAGTCTGCCTTTGCCTGCCTAATCTCCTTTGTGACTTGGTTACAGACCAACTTATATCTATCATAGGCTTCCATGTCACCCATTAATTTGTATGTATCCCATGCATTTTTCTTCTCTGCCACATGTCTCATTAGTCCATCTGACAACCATTTAGGCCTAAACCTTGAACAATATTTCTTAGTTGGTATGTAAAGCCTGGTAGCCACCAAGATTAGTTCCTTGAATGCTTCCCATTTTGAGTTTGCTGTTGGTAACATCATCAGTTGGTCCCACTGTATAGAATTTAAATACTGTCTCAGACCATCATAGTCGCCTTTACGAAAACAAAAACCCTTCCCTTTACCTCTGATGGTAGTTACCTCCTTGAGTAAATCCCACTTCAACACACTGTGATCACTGCCACCTAGTGGTTCATTTATCTGCAGGTTCTTAATGCATGAAGAATCACTACTGATAATCAGATCAAGAGTATTGCTCCCTCTTGTTGCCTCACGAACATGCTGATGTAGAAAACAATCATCCAATAAATCCACAAAAGCCTTGCTAGTCTGCGAGTGACCAACCCACAAATTCCAGTCAATATCTGGGAAATTAAAATCCCCCATTATAAGACTCTCTGATTTACTGGCCCACTCTATTTCCCTGTACAATATATTATTATACTCATCAGAGTCATTAGGCCTATAGCACACTCCTACTCTCAATTTTGATTTCCCTATGCTTATGTCACACCAAACTGACTCGACACTGCTCTGTCCATCGATGTCAACTGGCTTCACTTCCTTTGACTTTGTGTTTCTTAATTAATAGCATAATCCCTCCTCCCCTCCTGTCCTGTCTATCCTTTCTATATACATTGTATTCCCCAAATTCCAGTTCCGCATTACTTATATCTGTGTGACACCACTTCTCTGATATCCCAACAGTATCTGCCCTTGATGTTTTGAGCAATACCTCAAATTCATCAAATTTATTTACCAAACTCCTAGCATTGGTGTACACGCAGGTATGCATGCACCAGTTGATAGGTTAAATAAATTTGAGGAACTGGACAAACATTTAGAGGGAACAGTTTTGTGATTTTTTTTTTTTTTGGCCGATGCTACATAAGCTCATACACTTGCTTTCTTGCATCACATGCCACCATTACTACTACTATGTCAAAAACTCTTTGTTCCTGTTCTTTACTCTCTTAGCCAGCAATCTGGAAATCAACTTGTAGTAGCTGTCATAGATTTCACTGCTTTTCATCACTGTAACTTCCTGTCCTTTATTCTCTTCCTCTTCTATTACTCGATCTCCTTCACTTTCTATCCTTATATTCTCCCCCCCCCCCCCGCATGCTTTATATAATTTCTTCATTGGCTTCTTCAATATATCTGCAATGGCTTCTGGAACTGTGGTTTTAAAGATATTCTGTAATTCTAAGACATTAGTAGTGACAAATGATGCAGAGCAGCAAGCTAATACAGAATCAGGAAAAAAAAAAACCCGCTCCACCTTAGCCTTCCACTCACTGTAATAATTTGTGTATTCTACGTTCTTAAAATCAAACCTTAAATTTATTCAGACTGCTTTCTGTCCAGTTGATAAAGGAGCATTTAAACTGTCATAGCCTCCATTTTCTAAAATTAAAACACATGCCTATTCCTTTAACAACTGCAATCACTTTCTTCCTTTTCCACTAAGGACTTCCTACTAGTGTTTCCTGTACTGTGAGCCTTCTGATGTCATCTGGTTAATAATCATGTTGTTTATATAATAAATATATATTAAATTTATTTATAAATTTGCCTCCCCCTTGTGAGTTTCCCCCACACTTGATCTCTCATTCCATCTGCATATAGAGTCACTTGTCATAATAGCCGCCTCCGTAGCCATGTGGGAAGGAGCAGCAGTGCGTGTCTACGTCCAGGTTGAACTTTTTGGTGATATTCCCTTTTGTTGTGTTTGTCCAGCAGTATTGTCAGGTTTGTTTTAGGTATTTCTGCAGCCTTGTGAGTTGCGCTGTTATCCACTGTGTAGTCTAGGTGGATGCAAGACATTCCTTTGGTTATACAGGGTGTCTCAAAAATATTGGTGCTTGAAGGTTCCACCATGAGATGCGATGCATGCGTGACACCTACGCAGCATGTATTGGCACCGAACGAACACACCTGGAGTTTCTTTGACAGTAGCAGCAGCGCAGATGAGTCTCGCCATGAGATCCATTTCCGTCTCCACAGGCGATTCATACACGATGGATTTGAGGGCCCCCACAGAAAGAAATCAAGGCTCGATAAATCAGGTGAGCGTGGGGGCCAGGCAACAGGTCCACCCCGGCCAATCCAATGATGCCCAAAACGCCTGTTCAAATGGTCCTGAACACACCCTCCATAATGGGCAGGCGTCCCGTCACGTTCAAACCAAATGTTGTGTCTCACATTTGCTGGAACATCGTCAAGTAACCCTGGTAGAACTTGTTCAAGAAAGATCCGATGTTTAGCAGAGTTCACGCGGGATGGTAACAGGTATGGGCCGACTAAGCAGTCACCAACCATACCTGCCCACACATTTATTGCGAAGCAATGTTGTGCCGCATGGGGGCGTACACCGTGTGGGCTCTCTGCTAATCCATACACTAGGCGCATGTCTGCCAGCTCATAATGCATGCTCCGCGTGCGGCGACTACTCCTCGAATGAGCAAACCAGAAATTTTCACTTTCGCAAACTGATGAACAGCGCCGTGTACCGACTTACAGTGATGTTTCTGGTTATGGATTCCTATGCGATTCACATTCCTTTAAATGTTACCTACCTCCCCTAAACATTTGTACCAATATTTTTGAGACACCCTGTATAATAGGTTATTGCAGTGCACATGATGTCCAGGTCAAGAGGAAGGACTCAGGCCAAGACCTGTAGGGCAACAGTGCTAGTGGTGCTGCAGGCTCTGGTAATGGTTAACAGGATAGTTCTATGGATTGAGTCGATTATACATATATATAAGGAGAGTACACAACGTTTAAGTCCCCAGTCACGACGGACCACACAAGCTAAAAGTGCAGAGTACTTCCATATCTTTGTCCTTAGATGTGTGCGAAGCTGCTTGAAGGAAAGATTGCAATCTAATATCACCCCTAGGTACTTAAGCTGGCTTTGGAGTTTAATTGTGGGGTTGTTCACCTTTATTTGAAGCAGCCTGCACAGGTCAGGGAAGCCTGTTAGTAAGATTGAGGATGTCTTAGTGGCATTGGATTTTTAGGCAGTGTAAGATAGTCCAGTCCTGTGGTACCTTGATGGCATGGTTTGCTTTTACCTCCTACTGTCAACAGCAATTTTCAAGATCAAGTTGTCTGCAAAAGCTTGGGTTTGGAGGTCCATGGCCAGGAACTCATCCAAGACAGTGTTCCACAGGAGCAGTCCCAGGATGGAGCCCTGGGGGCAACCCCTGCAGACACAGCGGTTTACCCTACCATAGGGTGCCATGACACTAATACTCCTGCCGGTAAAGTAAAACTTGATAGTAAGATACATGTTGCAGGGAAGGTTGCCCTCCTTAGTCTTGCCAGGACACTCGGCCACCAAATGGTGTTGAACGCCCCGGCAAAATCAATGGAGATGATTAGGTAGTATTTACTGTTGCAACTGGCCACACCGTGCAGCAGATGTCTAAGTGCCTCTACTGTTGAAGACTTGGGCTTAAAGCCGAACTGGGTAGACGTGCAGTTCAGCACTCTTGTAATGTGTGTCAATTTGCTCATATAGCATTCTCTCAAATAGTTTTCTGATCACCGGTAGCAAAGCTATTGGTCTGTAGGTGGCTAGCTGTTGTGGAGGCTTCATTGGTGTTTTTGGGATCAGCTTCAGTCCTGCAGTCTTCCAGTTTCTTGGGAAGATGCCTTGATCCAAACAGTTATTGAACAAATTTAGGAGGAGTTCGGGGGGGGGTCAGGCCCTTTACTTTTTTGATAATTTCCGGCTCAAGATAATCAAGGCCAGGGTACTTATTATTTCTTATGTGAGTTGCCGCGGATTTGATGTCATCTAGCATGAATGGTGTCACAGGAGTCAGTGGTGTATATGTCATTTTCTTGGCATATTCTATGCTGTTCAGGTGAAGTAGGCATATCAATCTGCAAGAAAATAGCACCCAGAAAATATTGGTGATTTAATGTTGCCATGTGGTGGTCTTGCTCCCCTGTGGTGTCAGTGTGGTAGAAATAACTTCCACCCTGAGGAGTTTGTGATTATCCTATAGGCTACCCCCATGGCTCATTATTTCCTGTTATGCCTGCGAAGTTTTTCCAGGCTCTTTGTTTGATGTGTGCAAAGGATCTGGACCTCAGCAGCAGGCCATGTGCATCTTGCCCATTGAAACTGTTTTCTTCTTTTCATGATCTCCCTCCTGAGTTTCTGGATCTCGCAAGTCCATCAAGGGACTGCTCCCGGTTTGGGATTTCTCCTCTTCGTTGATGCTTCACTCACCTCAAGTATTATTTCTATTACCCTCTTTTGATTCTCATCTGGTTCCCCATTCTGGTTTGTTGTTTCCTGGTGTTGGGCCGCAGCAGGCATTAAGACCTCTCTGAACCTTTTCCAGTTCGCCCGGCAGTTGGCAAAGTGATTTAGTGTTTCTTTAGGTATCAGTAGCCTGTTTAATGATCTTCTGATTTGGCAGGTAATCACCCTGTGGTCAGAAGTTGTCCACGAGTCTCTGACGATCCAATCCTCAATGTGACATCAATAGTCACCTCCCACAGGGTATTACAAAATGGAAGCATCTGGTGTGGTCTGTTCAAGATAGTGAACCGGGAATTCGAAACAAAATCTGTCCATTTCTGGTACCTCTCCTGTCTGGGGTCAGACTGTGCCAGGCTAGAGAACAGCAGTTTACATCTGCCCAAATTATGATTCTTTGATCAGGGAGCATGTCGGTCATGGCCTGCAAGTACCTGGTGATATGCGTGATGTCCTCGCCCGGCCTGCTGTAAAGTGCCACAGCATAGATTTGGCCCAAAGGCATTAAGATGTGGGCACACGCCGCCCAGGGTGCACAAAGCTGTGTTACTTTAGTCACAGTTTAATTGTGATTGCGAACCGCAGCCCATGGGGTGCCACTCTCATCATGGACTATTTTGTATGCTGTTGAATATCCGCACACTTGTTTTGAGTAGGTACATGGTTCCTGTAATAGTAGGACATCTGCTGCTTCCTTGTCCACTATGACTCTAAGTTGCTGGGCCACTGATCTAGCTCCTCTGCGTGTTATGCTGTATTATTGCAATTTTGTATCTGTTGTACTCTTTAGAGCATCTCTCCATAGTCGGTTTGTGACTGGTATAACCCTTTTACTTTAAGATAAACTGGACAGTTCGGGTCTCTGATAGAATGCGAATGGTCCATTTTTCCTGCCGAGATGGAGTGAGAAATAGCAAGTGAAGATTAATATCAAGTGCAAGGTACTGCATATGGATAGCAGTAATCTCAGAAGAGTGATAATGCACCAACCGTGTGGTACTACACTCTTGTTAGTATAAAATGAAAAGGACTTTGGGATAATTGTGCAATCTGTGAAGTTGTCTGAGCAGTGCAGACAGGCTGCCAGGACAGCTCGTGGCATTTTACCAGTGATATACAAATGATTATTCCATTGTATAAGCAGTGGTCAGGCCACATCTTGAGTAATATGCAGGTGTGAAGGTCTCATTTTAGGAAGGATGTAGAGTTGCTGGAACAGGCACAGGAAATGGTAATGAGGTTGGTGAAGACAACAAAGGGGGTGCTTTTACCAAGAAATGCTTCACTTTTGCAAATTCCTTTGTCTGGAGACTAGGCACCTGCAAGGGTGTGTAAGGCTTTGAATGGCTTAAGCAAACTCATTGCTGATAGGATTCTTCCTTGTGATCCTTCAAATGGAGAGAGGATGGTTGCTGAATAGATGTGTGGAAGTTTGCCTTCTGCTAACAGGTGGTTAAATGCTAAAACAAACTACCATCCATTGTTATGGAAGTGAATAAATTGAATAAATTCAAAGAACTAGACAAACTCTTGGAGAGGATGGATAGGTGAAATGGGATTTGAGAAGGGGAGGGGCTGATGCTGTATAAGCTTGCTTTCTTGCACCATTTGCCTCTATTAATACTAATACTAAATTGCAGTGGGGTGGGGGGAACTGAAGTCAGATCTCTTTCTTGTGCAGTTTTGGAAATGCTCTTGACAACCAAGTCTTGAAAAGTGATGTCGTGTTAAATAAAACCGTGAACCAACTTTTCAAGGTAGGTACTGTCTGGTACAGTACCTTTTTTGAAGCCCCCTCCCCATCTCTTCCATCATGCATTATGATTGATGTCTTTTGAGGATGTGATGGGCACCATGGCAAAGATCAAATCTTCCTTATATTTTGAGGTTTAAGCTTTAAAATGGTGTTCACAGGCCAGCTGCTAGATAGTCCACCAGACTGAACCTATTGATAACTCTTTAGGGGGCCGTCGAAATCTGCTAGTGTATTATCTTGCTTGGTCTACACTGCCAACTAGTGACTAGAGGGAGTTTAAGAAGTGTGTATATGGTGGGGGAAGGGAGCATGTTATGTCAAGGAGCTTACTATTTTTTAGCTGTGTGTATAACAAATCCAAAAATTTTATTGCACAGTACAACATATCTCACTCCTCACAGTTTCTTTATCTATGGAATGCATTACAAATATCAAAGTAATAGTAGAAACTTATCTGCAAAAAGAGCTAAACCTTCCCAAAGCTTATTCATTCATTTCATAAATATATGTTCTTTTAATTCAAATCTTAGTGATTTCCATCTAAAATCACCCAAGTCACCCTTACTTTTTCTGACAGAATCCCAGTTACCAGTTATTTCAACCACTGCTCATTTCAGTTATCTTACTTATTTGCTCTGTGATTCCTTTTTCTTCAAAAGTGGTACTTGTGCATAGTGTCATTGTGGTGTGGTATGGTAGGCATCTAGGCAAATGCCTAGGCCACTATTTGGGTGGGGTGTGGCTTCGCCGTTGTGCAGATTATTTAATTTTATGGGTAATCCATATGCTCTAGGCAAATGCCTGATTTTCCTAGGGTACAAAAATATATCACGATGGCACTGCTTGTGCATATGTATGTATGTATAACTGTTAAAAACTTATTAATTTGGAATCTCCTCTTTTTGATCTTCTCTGACTTAAAATCTCTTTACCCCATTTTGTTAAATTCATCTGTTGCCTCTTTTGTTCTCCCAACTCCAGTAATCACTTGGATCTCTTTGACTTCCTTACTTTGAAACTTGACTTTCTCGAGTCCAACTTTCCTAACAGTGAGGTAATTTTCCTTGGTGATTTTAACGTTCACAGCTCCAGCTGACTTCCATTTTCTAGTCACGCAGACTCAGTAGGTTGATATGCTGAGGCTTTTGCAGTTACTAATGACATTGCTCAGATTGTTCATTTATCTACCAGAATACCAGACAATTCTAACCTCACAAACAACCCTTCCAATTACTCAGTCAAGGTGGTCTATGCTCCAAAGATTGGAACTTGGTGATGGTCTCTTCTCCAGTGGACGGACCCTTTCCCATGTGGCCATTCTCAAGCTTGTGTTGTTTGGCATTACAACAATGCAAAATAGACAATCTGTGTGAGATTTCTGTTCTTCTTTTCCTTGGTTGGATTACTGTTTCAAATCTTCTGATGTCAATGTTTGCTCAGATTGTGTCAGTGAAATTATTCTTCCAGGGATGATGCCCTTTATTCCACACTCATCCTTTCTCTAATCCAGGGGTTCTTAACTTGGTGCTCGTGATCACCACTGTGCTCTTTGAAAAATAAATTTTGTTCGCTACCAATCCTAAAATGGGTGCTTGCGAGCATCTTCGCTTAAGCAAAAAAATTTATATATAAATTTTATTTTAAAAAGGTGCTTTCTATTACTCAACTTTCTAAGATATTCTACAAAAATTCATGCTAATCTTTGCTATAAATCCTTTCTTTTGTTACTGATTGGAAGAAAATTATATATTTCACAACGTTTTAATCTCAAAAACAGTCCAACTTTGATGGTATTCTTAAAATTTTTTCGTATTTGTAAAATAATAAGAGAAGTTTACCTCAGTGTAGTACGTAGAACACTTCCGTATGATATTCTCCAAGGCACATCCGTAGCCAGGTGGGAAGGAGCAGCAGTGCATAGCACACACTTCTTGATTAGACCAGGGTTCGAGCCTGTCACCACCAAATACAGAGGATGCAGTAAGGTCAGGGAATGACCACCACATATCCCGGAGCAATATGGCCTTAGTTTTAGTTGCTAATGCTCCTAAAAACCAAATAACAAACAAACAGTATGATACTTCCAGAAATTAACACGAAAAAATCGAAAAACTTACATTAGAGTAACAAATAATTAAAAATCAATTTAACAAAAAAATTGCAAAACGATTTTCCTTCCTGAAGCTGACAACACTTTTCGACCGTATGTCGTGATCACAGGAATAAAAATTACTGAATAAATATGGATTATTTGTCTTTGCGCATGCGTGTAAAAGCCCACGAAATGGAAATGAGATATGGCTGACGAACATTAACAGACTTTTCGTGTAATTTAATTTCTACGGTTTCAAAATCAAAAGATTTCTTACTATAACACTTTCATCACTATACAGTACCTATTGCAGCAGTGCAACTGAGCAAACCATGGCAAAAACCTGTTAAAACCAGAAACTGAGAATCTCATGAGGCAGTATCCTCAGTCTGTAGCAACACAACAGCAACAATGATCATACTCTCAACAAAGTATTTTGCAAAAATTTTTCTTACTAAATAAATGTCAAATTAAAAATAATAAGAAAAAAAATTTTAAATAGTATGAACCAGAGCTGTAATGCTCAGTATGTTCTACGTTGATATCAATATTTGTAAAATAATAAGAGGCGTTTACCTCAATATAGTATGTAGAACACTTCCGTATGATACTCTCAGAAATTAAAACGAAAAACTTACATTAGAGAAACAAATAATTTAAAAAATAATTAAAAATCAATTTAGTGCAATTAAAAATAAGAAAATTAATTAAAAGAATTAAATGAAAAAATTGCAAAACGATTTTCCTTCCTGAAGCTGACAACGCTTTTCGACCGTATGTCGTGATCACAGGAATAAAAATTACTGAATAGGGGTGAGTGTGAAACTTAAAATATGGATTATTTGTCTTTGCGCATGCACGTAAAAGCCTACGAATCGGAGATGAGATAGGGCTGACGAACATTAACAGAATTTTCATGTAATTTAATCTCTACGGTTTCTGCATTTAATAGTCACGTATAATTACGTTGGGACACTAAGTATTTTGGCCTCGTTAAATAAAAAAGTATGTTTTTCGTTAACAGCATGAAAGGCAAATTCTGACACTGCTGAAAATTCGTGTTAATCAACCCACATGTTGATTAACACGAATATTCAAAGGAAAACACATTGAACCTTGGTAACGGAAATTACACACTATACTGAACAATCACTCAGTCCTTTCCTCTTCACAACACAAATTAATGACCTGCTATACAACATTTCTTGCGGTGATTGCGACTCGTCTTACCAATGTAATTATACGTGACTATTAATTGCAGAAACCCTAGAAATTAAATTGCACAAAAATTCTGTTAACGTTCATCAGCCATATCTCATCTCCGATTCGTTGGCTTTTACGCACATACGCAAAGACAAATAATCCATATTTAAGTTTCACAGTCGCCCCTATTCAGTAATTTTTATTCCTGTGATCACAACATACAGTCGAAAAGCGTTGTCAGCTTCAGGAAGGAAAATCGTTTTGCAATTTTTTCATTTAATTCTTTTAATTAATTTTCTTATTTTTAATTGCGTTAAATTTATTTTTTGTTATTTATTATTTGTTTCTCTAATGTAAGTTTTACGTTTTAATTTCTGGGAGTATCATACGGAAGTGTTCTACATACTATATTGAGGTAAACGTCTCTTATTATTTTACAAATATTGATATCAACGTAGAACATATTGAGCATTACAGCTCTGGTTTATACTATTTAAAATTTTTTTCTTATTAATTATTATTAATTTGATGTTTATTTAGTAAGAAAAATTTTTGCAAAATACTTTGTTGAGAGTATGATCATTGTTGCTGCTGTTGTGTTGCTACAGACTGAGGATACTGCCTCATGAGATTCTCAGTTTTTGATTTTAACAGGTTTTTGCCGTGTTTTTCTCAGTTACACTGCTGCAATAGGTACTGTATATGTATAGTGATGAAAGTGTTATAGTAAGAAATCTTTTGATTTTGTTTGCAAATGCTTAAAGCTATTTTCTTTTAACAGATTTAACTAAAGTTACTAAATCCTTTCAAAATAGATACGTTTTTAAAAAGAAACTGAAACAATCATGATGAGGAAAAAAGAGCTGTATTAACACTACCTTTGCAATTGTCTCATTTAGACTTACACGTTTCAAATGCAAAAAATAAATAAATAAATAAAAAAATAAAAAGTATGCATTTCAGTCCTCTTGGGAATATGATTATTTGGTAATAGATAATAGTAGTGTAACTGGTGTAATTTGCTTAATATGTCAGGCATGTTTGGCTGGCTGTTGGAAGTCGAATTGTGAAAGACATTGCCAAACATGCCATAGGAATTTTCATGAAGGTTTTCTCAAATTTAGTGATAATAGAAAAGCTAAACTTCAAGAAGGAAAAAATAACTTGAAAGACAAAAATGTTTTAAATTTAGGTCAAGCTAATTTGTTTTATCAAATATAATTCATTGCCTTACATTAGTGGTGAAATAATAAAAAATTGTGTGGTGTCATTGCTAGAAGTGCTTGCTAGCATCTTACCAGAAAAATAGTAAACTACCTTTATTCACTACGCCAAAAATATTCCTTTTAGTAACGATACAGTTTCAAGTCGAGTTCATAAAATGGCAGATGTAGTATTCAGCGAATATTAGTTAGAATCAAAAGTTGTGTTTTTCTTTTTCACTGGCACTTGATGAATCGACTGATGTTTGGGGGCATATCACAACTCGTGCTTTGCTCTTTTGATTCAACATAATGGCAGCTGTAAAGAAGATTTTTTGGTTATTTTGCCACTTACTGCTCATACAACTGGAAAAAATGAATATGATGCACTTACCAAATTCCCTACAGTGCACAAAATTGATCTGAGTAAACTTATATCAGTTGTTACTGATGATGCGCCTTCCATGATAGGTAAAAACAAAGTCGTTATTGCTTATAGAGATGAGCAGATACCTAATTTTGTGCATTATCACTGTTTGAGTTGTCTTGAGGCCTTGAGTTCATGAATGAAAGATGGAAAAGAAATTATAGGATGTCTTGAAGTAATTGTTAAAGTCATCAACCATTTTATTGCTAAATCCCTAAATAAGCGACTTCTAAAAATATTTTTGAACACAGAGGTTCGTTGGCTCAGTTGTGGAAAGGCACTCTCCAGAATTTGGGAGGTGTTTGAAGTAAAAGCTTTTCTAATAGAAAGCAATAAAGAAAATCTTATTAAGGAAATTTTTACTGAAGATTTCAAGATTACACTTTCATTCATAGTTGACATCTTCGGCCATTTAAATGAGTTAAATTTGAGGCTGCAGGAAAAGGATAAATTTGTGGTAGTTTCATACAAGGAGATTATTGCATTTGAGAAAAAACTTCAAGTGTTTCCAAATCAAGTTTTAAAAGGAAATTTGCTTCATTTTCCTACTCTTAAAAATGTCTGTCTTAAAAATGGTGAGTAGTGCCCATCATTTGTAATGAATGTAATCAAAGACCTTAGTGACCACTTCCAAGAAAGATTTGAATACGTGAAAGAGCACATCCCAAAATTTGAATTAACAAATTACAGAAATTTTGAAATTAACTTGGGACAAATTTTAAATCAAAATGAAGTAAGCTGCCGAGTTAGAACTTGTTGATATGCAGTCGTCCTTAGCTCTGAAATGTCTTTTCTAGCACAAAACTATTTTAAAATTCTGGCGTTCTTCTGAATTCAAAAAAATTTCCTTTATTACAAAGAGAATCATTCAAAGTACTTTATGTTTGGATCAACATACACTTGTGAAAGTGTTTTTTCATTAATTAACAATATCAAAAACAAAAAAAGGTACAAGATTGTTGACATCACATTTGGAAGAAAATTTGATTTTTTGTTCATAATGAAGAAATTAATTTCAAAGGTTTGGCATCATCTTTTCGAAGTCAAAGTTCACACTTACAAAAAATTTAATTGAGAAATATAATTCTTGTGTGCATAATATGGCTAAAAAATTAATTTAAAAAATGCATTTTTAATCTTTAACAAAAAAAATTTATATTTTAATATATGGTGCTCACACATATTGTAAGCTGCAAATTCTTGCTCAATTAAGGCAAAAGGTTAAGAACCCCTGCTCTAATCCTTGGTTTTCCAGTAAATGTGTTAAGGGTGTTCAAGATAAGACTGTTTATCGCATTTGGCTCACATCCAAATCTCCAGGTTCATTTTGTCTACAACCAAAGCTTACAAAAATTATAAAGCAGTTATTAATCAGTTCAAACTAGATTTTGAATTGGCAAAGATTAGAAAACTTGCTTCTTGTTCAAATGATAGTCAGGCATTCTGGTGTCTTGTCAAAGCAATTAGCTGTAACTTTTGCCCATCTCTACTCCCACCTCTGTCAAAACCCGATAGTTCTATTACCACTTCAGCTAAAGATAAATGAAAAGTAGGATGGTAGCTAACTGGTACTATCTTACTTTTCTTCTAACTCTTGTATTGTTGATCTTGTGTGCAGTTATCATCCCATTGTACTTACTTTTATATTTCTAAAGTAATGGAGAAATCCAAGTCCTGGACTATCTAGAAACCTTCCATTTGACCAGTAATCACCAGTATGGATTCTCTCAGTGTTGATCGATTGGGGATATACTGGCTTATGTTATCTGTCTATGAACAAATTCAGTGGAATAGTTTGATTAAACAGAAGCCATTTCTCTTGATATTTCAAAGGGTTTTGATTATGTTGTGTTTCGTGTAAAGGTCTTCTAAATAAGCTTCAATCTCATGGACTGCCAGTATGTTTTTTTTTTTTTTTTTTTTTTTTGTAATTAGGTATCGAGTTTTCTCTCTAACCTCCCAAGCACTTCCTAATTCATTTCACAAATATACGTGGTCTCAATTCTAATCTCAACGATGTCCATTTCCACTTGCAGTCTGCCAAACCCCCTGTATTTTTTCTGACAGAATCTCAGTTATCGGTTGATTCAACTACTGCCCATCTCAGATGCCCAAATTATTTGCTGTATGATTCATTTTGCCTCAAAGGTGGTACTTGTGCATATGTCTGTGCTGATGTTCCCTGTCAGAGACTTGGCAATTTGGAATCTCCTCTCTTTGATCTTCTATGGCTTAAAATTTTTCTACCTCATTGTGTCAAATTCATCTGTTGTCTCTACCGTTCTCCCAGCTCCACTAATCACTTGGAGTTCTTTGACTTCCTCTCTTTGCAACTTGACTTTCTCCAGTGCAACTTTCCTAACAGTGAGGCAATTTTACTTGGTGATTTTAATGTTCACAACTCCAGATGGCTTCCGTTTTCTAGTCACACCAACCCAGCTGGTCGAGATGCTGAGGCTTTTGCAATTACTAATGACCTTGCACAGATTGTTCATTTACCTACAAGAACACCAGAAAATCCTAATCATACAGCCAACGTGCTTGATCTTTTTCTCACAAACAATCCTTCTAAGTACATGGTCAAAGTGGGAGGTCTTTTGGCACTTCAGATCACAACTTGGTGATTGTCTCTTCTCCAATGGAGCCTTTATCTCATGGCTGTTCCCAACCTCGTGTTGTTTGGCATTACAAGAATGCAAAATGGGATGGATGACTTGCGAGATTTCTTTACTTTGGTTGGGTTACTGTTTCAAAACTTCTGATGTCAACGTTTGCTCAGATCGTGTCAGTGAAATTATTCTTGCAGGAATGGAATCCTTTATCCCACACTCCACTTTAATATCTCGTCCTTTATCTAAACCTTGGTTTTTCAATAAATCTGTTAATGCTGTTCAAGAGAAGAATGTTGCATATCGTAATTGACTAGTTTCTAATCCTTCAGTTTCATTTTCTGCCTGCACCACAGCTCACAACAATTGTAAAGCAGTTATTAATCAGTCCAAACTGGAGTTTGAACAGGCTAAGAGTAGAAAACTTGCTCCTTGCCCTGATGTCTGATGTCGAGCAGTCTGGTCTCTTCCCAAAGCTATTTGCCGCAACTTTTGCCCATCTCTGCTCCGACCTTTGTCCAAACCAGATGGTTCGGTTGTCATTTCAGCCAAGGATAAAGCTGACCTGCTAGCATCCCATTTTTCTTCCAATTCATGTATTAATGATCTTGGTAAAACACCTCCCACCATTCCCAACACGCTCCATTCAATGCCTCCTGTGATCTTCCGCCACAAGGATGTCAGAAGGATTTTGACGAATCTTGATGCTAAGAAAACTCCAGGTCCCGATGATATTTCTCCACTTGTTCTCAAAACCTGTGCTCCTGAACTTATTCCTATTCTTTGCCGCCTTTTTTCACTTTCTTATTCCAAAGGTGTTTTTCCTTCTGCTTGGAAATTTGCTCATATCCAGCCAGTTCCTAAAAAGGGTGACGAATCCCTCCCATCCAATTATCGTCCCATTGCAATTACTTCTACTCGCTCTAAAGTAATGGAGAAATCAATTAACCGCCAACTCTTAAACTACCTAGAAACCTTCCGTCAGTGTCGATCCACTGGTGATATTAAGGCTTATGTTACCCATTTATGGATTAATTCAATGGAAAGGTTCGGTGAAACACGAGTAGTTGCTCTTGTCATTTCAAAGGCTTTCAGTCATGTTTGGCATAAAGGTCTTCTAAACAAGCTTCCATCTTATGGTTTTCCAACTGTTTTTAGTAATTGGTTATCCAGTTTTCTCTCTGATTGCTCACTGAGGGTGATGGTAGATGGTTCTCTGTCTTCTAACTTCTCTACTAATGCCAGTGGCCTCCAAGGTTCAGTTCTTTCCCTCACTCTTTTCCTCTTGTATTTTAATGACCTTCTTCCATTGACTGGAAATCCTATTCATAGTTTTGCCGGTGGTAGCACATTGCATTCCACTTTCCATTTTGAGAAACCTTGTCCTGCTTAATCAGCTTCAACTTCTCAAAAATCTGCTACCAATTCCTTAAATGCCAATCTTCAGGTAATTCTCTGTGGGGGGGGGGGGGACAACTTAGTTGATTTCAACCCTTCTAAAACTCAGTCTTGTCTTATATCTCGCAAAAAGGATTCTACTGCTCCTATGCTTATCTTTAGTGACACTCCGATTTCTAGGCAAAATGATATATCTCTTTTGCGGATTACCCTGACTTCTACTCTCTCTAAAGTAATGGAGAAATCAATTAACTGCCAACTCTTAAACTACCTAGAAACCTTCCGTCTGATCAACGATCGCCAGAATGGATTCTGTCAGTGTCGATCCACTGGTGATATTCTGGCTTATGTTACCCATTTATGGATTAATTCAATGGAAAGGTTCGGTGATGTCAAGAGCAAAAGTAGTTGCTCTTGACATCTCAAAGGCTTTTGATTGTGTTTGGCATAAAGGTCTTCTAAACAAGCTTCCATCTTATGGTTTGCCAACTGTTTTTAGTAATTGGTTATCCAGTTTTCTCTGTGATCACTCACTGAGGGTGATGGTAGATGACTCTCTGTCTTCTAACTTCTCTACTAGTGGCCTCCAAGGTTCAGTTCTTTCCCCCACTCTTTTCCTCTTGTATATTAATGACCTTCCATTGATTGGAAATCCTATCCACAGTTTTGCCAATGATAGCACATTGCATTCTACTTTCCATTTTGAGAAACCTTGCCCTGCTTAATCAGCTTCAACTTCTCGAAAATCTGCTACCAATTCCTTAAATGCCGATCTTCAGGTAATTCTCCAGTGGGGCAAAGACAACTTAGTTGATTTCAACCCTTCTATAACGAAGTCTTGTCTTATATCTCGCAAAAAGGATTCTTCTGCTCCTATGCTTCTCTTTAGTGACACTCCGATTTCTAGACAAAATGATATATCTCTTTTGGGGATTACCCTGACTTCTAATCTCTCTTGGCACAAGCACATTACAAACATTGCTTCCTCTGCATCTAAAAAACTTGGTTTTCTCTTTCGCTCTCGGCGTTACTTTTCTTCCAATCAGCTGCTCACTCTGTATAAATCGCAAATCCGCCCTGCCATGGAATATTGTTCCCACGTCTGGGGTGGTGCCCCCAAAACCTTTTCAGGCTTCTTGATTCCATTCAGAAGAGGGCAGTTAGGTTAATTAATGATTCATCTCTAAACAGTCTCTCCACTCACTGTCTTATAGATGTACTGTTTCTGCTGCATGCCTCTTCTACAGATACGTCCATGGGCACTGTTCTTCTGAATTGGCTTCTATAATTCCTGCTCTCTCTTTCAAAATAATCCGAATACATGCTGACACCAGCCAACACCCATTTACTGTCCAACTTCAAACATCTCAGAACCAAGTTTTCATCTTCCTCGTTTATTCATTCAACTGCCATTTTCTGGAACAACCTTCCTTTATACGTATTTCCTGAAAATTACAGTCTACAGAAGTTTGAAGTCCAGTGTCAACAAATTTCTTTTTTCTTTTTTTGTCTGCTCAACCACCCTCCAACCCATGCACGGTACTAAGTACTATAAGTTCTAATATCTCTCGTGTTTAGGGTTTACATAAAAAAAAAAAAAAATAAATTAAAAAAAAATGTGATTGTAGATGGGTCTCTATCTGCTAATGCTGATGTATCCCCAGCCAGGGTTCAGTTCTTTCTCCATTCATTTCCTCTTGCATATTAATGATCTTCTTCCATTGACAGGAAATCCTATACATAGTTTTCTGATGATAGCACATTGTATTCCAACTTCCAGTTAAGAAACTTGCCCCGCACAAACAGCTTAAACTTCTCAAATATGTGGTACCAATTCCTTAAATACTGATCTCCAGGTAATTCTCCAGTGGAGCAAAGATAGGTTAATTAATTTCTGTCCTACTAAAACTCAGTCCTGTCTTATATCTTGCAAAAAGGATTCTTATGCTCCTATGCTTATATTCAACAACTCTTAGATTTCTAGATAAGATCACATATCTCTATTAGGGATTACCCTGACTTCTAATCTTTCATGGCATAAGCATATCACAAACCTTGCTTCCTCTGCATCTGAAAAACTGGGTTTTCTCTTTCACCCTTGGCATTACTTTCCTTCTGTACAGCTACTGATGTTATACAAATCCAAAAACTTATGTTATACAAATCTTTCCTACCTGGGAATATTGTTCACATATCTGCGGCAGTGTCCCCATAACTTCACTGAGTTTTCTAGACTCCATTTAAAAGTTGGAGAGATAAGATTAATTAATGACCCATCTGTTAGGAAGGCTCTGCACTTCCTGTTTCATAGACGTTCCTTTTCTGCTTCATGCCTTTTCTATAGATACCTCTGTGCACTGTACTCCTGAATTGCTTCTGTAATTCCCCCCTCTCTTCCAAACTAGTCTGAGCACATGCCTTAACCAGTCAGCATCCTTTTACTGTCCTACTTCAGACTCACCAAACCAACTTTTCTTCTTCCTCATTTATTCATTTAACTATTTCAGTAATAATTAGATTACAAATTTTAACAGGTAAAGCAATATCCAGGTTATATTACACAACTTCATTATAAGTGGCAGAACTGGGCAGACCCATAATTTTACTCTGTGTCATGGAAAATAATGTAATCAAGAGTTAAAGAAGTAATGTAAGATCATCTTGAAGAGCAGAACCATAAGTCAGTGACATCATTGGTTTGTAGAAGATAGATTATGCTTCACCAGTTTGATTTGCTTGGATGCAAAGTACAATTTTGATGTTATACACTTAGGTTTCAGTAAAATCTTTGAGAGTATAGCATGTGTACATTTGTATAAATAGGAGCAAGATGTATTAAGGGAAAGTACTACTATAGAGATGGTTAATTAGTAGGGGCAGAGAGTGGTTAGAATTGATCATTTATCTTTATTGTTATAAATGGCCACTGCTCTTCATACTCTTCATGGAGTATTATGGTGATACTAGTTCCACAGGGGTCAGTGTTGGACCTCTTATTGTTTTAATGTTTATTGATGATATTAATGTTAAGTGTTTCAAGTTTGATGTGTTAGTTTGCTAATGATACAAAAGCGGGCACAAAGTTTATTGACAGTATTTAGGGTGTGCAGTTTTAAGAATTTATGCAAAGTGATTGGACGGGCTGAAAAATGTAAATCATGTTTAACATTGTTAAATGAAAGGAACTGAATTTGCATAGCAGTAATCCCATAATAACATGCCATTTCAGTAGTACTCAGTATCATCTCAATTTAGTGGAGTTAACACATTTGCTGCCCCGACATAAAATTTCATCAAAATGAACTACAATTTTTGTGCCTAAACATATGGGTCAATTCAGTTGCAATCTCTGTAAAAGGAATGGCACATGAAATGAATACTGTAACTGAGTGATATGAGCCCACTAATTGAGCCATGGGTTATTGCCCAGCTGGGATTTTGCTTAGCTCCATTCACATGCTCCAGAAAGCAATGTAAAAGCTGTATATGGATGAAACCTGTTATAACACGATGCTCAGAGTCCGAAGAATCAAATTTCAATATAAGCGGGATCACATTAGAATATTCTAGTCATTTTTTTAGCATTCAAACTTCATATGTACTATCAATGTTGCTCATCTCTTTTTTTATGTAATAATTGCAATACTACGTCTAAGAAAAATCACGCAAAGCATAATAATGGAAATAATATGCAATTGCATAGTTTCAAACTTTTATCGATGTCCTGTACATTAAAGTATTTAAGAAACCAATATTCATGTTGGTAAATATACATAAACACACCTTTTGTCACAAATACAAATCAATACTTAAAAAAACTGGTTTTTCATATGGTTGTATATTAGGTTTGTGTTTTAAAATTAACAAACGGGAGAAAAAGGAAAACATAATGCATTTTTTGTTCTTTCAACTACTAAGTAGCATTAGAAAACAAACTTTTGCACATTTTAATATTTAAGTCCAGTTTGCAAACCGGCAAGTGCCTCCATGATACAAGTCAACAAGTAAAGTAACAAATCGTTTATTATTGTTCTTACAGAAATCAAAGGATAATGCATATCGCAGATTTGCATTAAACTGAAAATATTGCCACATGTTTACAAGGAATACAAAATGTTGATCTTCAGTGACTAAAAACACATTTCAACTGATGAAAAATGGGAGCCATGTTTGCATTGTGTTATAAGCAGAATCGCGTTTTAACGGGTTTCAGCTATACTTGGTTCACGGTTTCATGTGTTCTTTGCTTATGAAGAAGTTACTGAACTTATGTTGGAAGTTATTTTATCTAGTTTAGTTTTTTTTCACAAGAAGAATGTGTAAAATTTTTTGAAGGTTATGTATGCTTAATTCTTTAGTTGGTGAAAATGAAAAGATCACCCTTAGTGTGTGCCTGCTGATAAAATTTTGTAAAAAGTGTTTTCCTATAAAATTTTAACCTAAGGGTTGTTATAATGGATCCACAGCTTGGGACATCAGGACTGAAAAGGAACAGGGATGGACAGTATTTGAAGCTGATAAAATTAAATCAGCTCTTTATAATATGTCTTTTTTTTTTTTTTTTTTTGTCGTCTCCTTTTCCGATTATTATATGGAGTCAGCGTTTTTATTGTTTTGGCATGCAATATTTTTTTTTTTTTTTACGGCCGGATGCCCTTCCTGACGCCAACCCTCACCCTTTATCCGGGCTGGGAATATGCGGTGGTCATTCCCTTACCTGCCGCATCCTCCGTATTTGGTGGATACGGGCTCGAACCCCAGTCTAATCAAGAAGCATGTGCTATGCACTACTGCTCCTGTCCACCTGGCTACGGAGGTGCCTATAATATGTCATCTGATACTGAAATAGAATTCTATTTAAGTGATATGGATTCTGAATCTTGTTAAAGTGCATCTGTTGATGTTAGCATGCTACAAACAACAGATGCCGGCATTGCTTGGAGTGATGATCCTTCATAGATAAAATTCCTTTACTAAAAAGTAGTACCTACTTGTTCCAGCAACCCATAGAAGCATCCTAAGCCACACATAAAGGACCCTTGTGAATATAAAAGGCAGTGAATGTGTTAAAAAAATCTAGGGCAATTGTACAGTCTGACACAATGTTCTCTGAGCAGTATATATACAGAAACTTTGCCAGCAGAGAAGATCAGCAAGATTTGGGTGCACAAAAGGATACCAAGAAAGACTGCAGTTCTGTAAATTGGTTTTCTTGAAAGTAAGCACATCTAATTGGTGACCTGATTGAAGTGTGTAAGGCTCTACTCTTTCTCAGAATAAACACACAAGGGGCATACATTTAAATTGGAAAGGTTGTAGAATATATGTGCAGAAATTTGCATTCAATAGTAATCAGTTGTCAGCAGAAATTTCCACCTGTAGGTTGTTTAAGCAAATTGAAGGAAAGTTTTGACAAATTACTATAAGGAATGGGGAAGTGATGTTTTTGCGTGTATCTAAGCTTTACTTATTTGCATCACATTGCCAGTGCCAATACTGATTACTCTAGAATGGCAATTTCTTCCTGATCTCAGCCCAGCAAGACATATTTTAAAAAAATCATCAGTTAAATGCTAATTATACATTTAAAACTTATAAAAGTAAACATTTATTGAGAGGGAACAAGGTGCTGCTTTTATCATTTATGATATATATGGTTATAATGCAAACTGTCGTAAGCAAACATTGCGTGATATCTTTTCTAGACTATGAAATCAGAGAATAAGAAAATTGGTTAACTGTTTAAACATTTGTAATGTTTCTGTAGTCAGGATCCTTGTATTAATGGGAACCTCATCTCAATCTTTTCTTTCTACCTACTAGCTTAATTTTAATTTTCTTCAAATTTTTTTTTTTTTTTTTTTTATATTGTCATTGATGTTCTATTTCATGTTAAAATACACACAAGTTATATTTTCTATTGAATAAAAACTTCAACTCATCAATAAATATATGAAACATGCTCAAATGTCAATTTTAACAAGTCTGTATTCACTTATATGGAATAAAAATGACATTGTTCTCTGACAATAATGCAAAATTTAGTTAGTGGCATTTGGAGGAAGGCAAACCAAGGGAAAATGCAAACTTTAGGCCTTTCCTTTTTTAAAATATGTACCTATTAAATTTTATGTCATCTTCCCTAGTATGCTTTTTTAAATATGAACACAGTATATATGTAAATATATTTACTTTTTTTTGTTGTTGTTGTTGCATTTATGATGTTTTTTTTGTTTTTTTTTTTTTTTGCAAATTATTCAGGATTTCAGTTATATAGGCAAATATATTTCCAAACCTGGAATCTACATTCCTTGTAGGTGGAATCCGGTATACATTATCCATAACATAATGTAACATGACCCCTTATCTTGTTTTCTGTGGAAAATTGTTTCGAAGATGCCAATTTTCCTCTTATGTAATGATTTCTGATAGTGCATTAATGGAATTTGAGGGATACCAGTTAGGAAGAGACTGTAATATGTGTTTTGGTAAAGGCATGGGGCAGATTTTTACTGATTTATTGGTTTTTACTTTTCATTTTTAAATTTTGAAAGGGATTTTAAAATGTACCACGATGCAATTCTTCTGTCATTAAAAGTTAATCACAATGAGGCACAGCAGTTTGTCGCAGTTCACTTTACAGTTTGGGCAGCATGGTTCTACTGTATGATGAAATTTTATTTTTTAAGATAAGGTCATGGTTTAATTATATTTTTGAGAAAAAAAATTGGAGGCATCTAGGAATTGGTTTTTTTTTTAGCATGATGATGATTTTATGTGCTAATATAGCACACAATTTGTGTAGCGAATCTTAAGCGTACAATATGCTTAATAGCCAATTGCTGAAATGAACTGAAGTATTGTTTACATTTTATTCTTATGTCTTATCAAGCTTAGATAGTTTGAGGTTTGTTTGTTTTTTTTTTTTTTTATGAAAACCCCAAACACGAAAGGTATCAAAACCTATAGTACTTAGTACCGTGCATGGGTTGAAGGAGAAGTATGGGGAGAGGGGGATGCCGGAAACTTTGCTCTAGAGACTAAACAGGAGGTTGGCAAAGGAGAAGAGCATCATTTGCGTTTGGTTGGTTATGATTATATACTCACTGCAACGTAATTAAAATATTGCCATTATTCTCTAGGGCGGTAGCGTCCAACCTTTTCCCGTACAGGTGCCATATTCAAAGTTAGATGTGTTTTGTGGGCCGCACTGAGTGACTTGAGAAAAATTTGTGTGTTACATTTTCCTTTTGCTTTTAAATGCTCACTTTCGAAAATTTACAACCTGAAAAGAATCACTGCTTTTCAATATTAAGGTGAATAAATAAATATAATGATACACTTAAAATTGAAAATATTCAAAATTTTTATTATGTACAATGCACAATAACATTTACTGAACAAAACTTAACATTTAATGAGGTGATTGCTGCTGGATATTTTTAGATAATTGTTCAAACTTTCTTTGAAATTTTGTGATGCCAATTCTCAATACAGAATGAAACAGAACAACAGATACTCATCTGTTGCTCTGTTTCTTTTTAAATATTTATTAGATTTCATGCATGAAAAAATTTCTTGCAAACATTGGTCCAAACAAAGTAGCCATTTTCATGGCATTTTCTTTTATTACCAGAAAATCTTCAGGGGGGGGGGGAAGTCTTGTAGAATTAATGTACTTTATTTTAGCAGTCTATATACTTATTTTTGAACCATTTTTTGGCTTGAAGATCAATCATTTCAAGCTGGAATTGTAGTTTTCAGCCATATAAGTAAAATTTATTTTCAAACAAGCTTGTCTTTTTCATGAGATCAGTAAATTGACTTTTAAACTTGTCAAAAAGTAATTGTAATAATGAGAGGTAATAATTCTTTGGAAATATGGGTTTCTCTTTTAGCTCAGTACAACATTTAAAATGAACTAGTCTTGACCAATTTGGGATTTAAATAATAACTTATTCTGAAATGATTTCATGTCACAATACAAATCAGACAAATTTTTCTTTACCTTGTAATTTTAAATTAAAAGCATTTAAATGACTAGAAATGTCTGTAAGAATTGCAAGATCAAACAGCCACTCCATATTTGATAGTTGTTTTATTGGTTTTCCTTTTTCTGTCATAAAAATATCAAATTCATAATGCAGTCTAAAGAAACGTTATAATACTTTGCCGTGACTAACCCATCTCACTGCACTATGTAAAATTATATCTTGTTATTCAGCTTCAGTTTCTGCAAGAAACTGTTGAAACATACGGTGATTAAGGCGATGTGATCTTATAAAATTTATAGTTGAAATAGCCACATTCATAACGTGTTGGAGATCCAATACTTTCTTACAGAGATCTTGGTACACAATGCAGTGAATTCCAATCAGAGGTTCAGCTCTAATATCTGTTATTTTCTTGGTTATTCTATCCATAAGCCCAATGTTTTTACCAATCATATTTTTTGCAGTGTCAGTTGTGACTCCTACCAGGTTTTTAATATTTAATTGGCAAAAATTTTAAAGAAGATTTTCATCTGTAGTTGTTTTGTGCATACTCTGTAGATCAGCTAAATCTTCAACTGGTACAAAATTATCATTAATTCCATGTATGAAGATCAGGAGTTGGGCTGTCATTTACGTCATTACTGTTATCCAGCATCACACTAAAATATTTCATTTGTGTTTTGTTTCGAAACAATTGTTTGTATCTCCAGGCAACTTTCTTCCACAAATTTTAACAAATTTACCATCACTGAACGGTTTACTTTCAAAAGTGAAACTTGTGCATAATGTTGCACAATGTTGCAAAATGTTGTTTCAAAATGAGCAACTTGTTAACTGGCACTTACAGCAGTGTGTTTTGTTAGTTTGTAACTTTGAACGCTCCTTTATATTGATCATAAGATTTATGCTTGGAATCGTTGTGTCATTTTAAATTATAATTATATTCTTTAAAAACTGACAGTCTCCTAACACCCTGCTTTTTCATCATACTCAATGAAGGAATAGCCGTCAGTCCACCTTTCATTAAAAACAGTGCACTCCAAATCAACTTTTCTCTTTTGGAACATTCTTAATGGTGATTTTTTAATTAAACACAAATTAATAATAATTCAATACAATGAACAAGTCAAATGAAAATAGTACAATTTCACAACATGAAAAGATTTATACATACATACTATATTTTTACATATTTGATACAGTTGAGCTCAATGCTTGCATACCTGTACATGCAGTGGTGTGACTCTCTAAAATGCTGTTTTAGTTCACTTTCTGTGTGGGCCGTATAAAAATTATTCGCTGGTCGTAGGTTGTACACTACTGCTCTAGGCATTGCTACTTTTCTAATAGAACATCAGATTAAATTGTACAGAAAACAATAAGTATAACAAATTACTATACTCTCTGATGAATCTCCTGGTAATCAAAGCCTGTAGCTTACTGACCATATTACATCTGGAATCTACTTTGCACAAGCCATTAAGAACAAAACTACCAATATTCATTTTGTCTTGAACTTTTTGAAAATCACTAGTTATTTCTTTCGAAATACAGGAAGAAGAAACTGATTTCACAGATAATTTGTAAGTATATTTTACTGCTACCTCAGAGTGCTTGTTCCATCAGAATTCCATAAAACTATATTGTACTAATAAATAATGGGCACGTCGATTGTAGGAAGTTGTATGCAACTACAAAATATGCAAATACCTTTGCCTATAAAGTGATCAGTAGGTACCCAGGAATACATTTTCGCATGTGTAACACACAATAAGCATGTGCAAAGTGCTAACAGAATGTTTGGGAGGGGGGCGCAATATTAGTTGGATATCATGGGAAGTAAAATGTGTTGTATGTTATTGCTCTCAGAAATTAACATTCCCAAGTTGAAAACTGGCAGTATTCTGAAGAAATGTATGAGGGTGTCATTGAGCCTTTGAAACATCCAGATAGGTCTAAAATACTGACAGGTGCCAGCTCACTTTGAAGTAGCTGGTTACCTCATTTGTTAGGCTCTACAGTGGTCACGCCCCTTAGGCCATAAGGGGAATCTTGAGCTTGGAGCTATAAAGAATCACTTTAATTGTTTCCACAACATACAGAGAGCTGCAGGCAATTAATATTCACGACGAGCTGCAGTCCACAAGCCATCGATAACAAAATTAAATGCATACACACAACCAGTTCGCATACTGAACATAGTCTATGGGTCAGTGGAAATCTGCCCTGTAGTGCAACAAGTCTAGTCTAAATGATGTGTTTGGGTATGGATGTTGATGCCTGGATAATGCTTAGTACCCAATGTGTTAGCCTGAATCTATTTGCATAGTTTAATATTTTTGTGATCCATAGCCTCTACCTTAAATATGAAAGTAGCCCTATATATTATATATCTGAAAAAAAAAAAAAAAGTTGGAGAAACTCTTGTATAGATTGTGTCCATTGGTTGCAGTTTATGGAATCACAAAAGGCAAATTCATGATATTTACAGTTCTGTATTGTGACAATTATATGGAATTAGCTTTGTGACAATCATATGGAATCAGCCTATAATGTGAACTTGTTCACATTATAAAGAAATATATAAATATATTAGCAAGCAGGGATTATGAATGCATGATCTGAAAAGAATAACACTGGAATATTCTTTCGGCTACAAAAAGAAAATCCTCCACAACAATTGAAGTAATATGACAAAGGTGAGGCATCATGCTATATATTTTTTACAATAAAATCGTTTTCTTTATAACTACAGATATTTCAGACTTTTTGTAGGATAGTGTACTATAACAACAGCTAAAATTAGCTCTTATGAATCTTAGCCAGTTCATGTAATGTGTATTACTGTGCTCTGCTGTACTACCTTTCTGTACAGTAAATTGGCTTTCCAGTAAAAATTCCACATTTTAAAGTATAGAATTGTGATCTCTATAAGAAGTTGGCAATTGTTAAATTTCAATTTTAAAGTATAGTCATTGTTTATTTCTTTATTTTCATGTTTAAAATTTTAATGAATTCAGTCTACTACTGTTAAAATGGCAAAGATTTAAAAAATAGTGCAGAATGAAATTTGTTTACAGTAAAGATGTTTGCCTAATTGCCGATGTCTTTTGGTTATTGTGTTTTTACAGAAAAAAATTGGAAATTTTATTTTCATCTGCAACACTGTAAATTCTACCCCAGTATTTGTGTTATATCAAGGTTGTCTTTTATATATATATATCACAAATTTATCCTTTTATGTATCAGCAGTGTGTATCTTAACATTTTGGAAAAAGTGGTTTAACAACCATAATGCTTGGAACTTTATCCTTAAAAATTTTACTATGGATGGACTTTTTTTCTGCTTTGATTGGGATGAACTTAAAAAAAAAAAAAAAAAAAAAAAATACTGTAAATCCAAACCACAGACAAAAAGTTTACCGCCAAATACTAAGATGTATTAATTGCAATTAGAATAGCTAAATTTTTGGGCATTTCCTTTATTTTCCATTAACACTTTTTATTAAATTATTTCATAATAACTAGATTAAATTTAATCATTAAATAATTTTAAAAAATAATAAATTATAAAACTTCACAAATAAGAATACTAAAATTTTGCACTGGGTAATAAAAAAAGTATGTTTATATTTATTTGTTTCACATATATTTTGTATACTATCTCCAGAAGGTGTTATTGATTTTTATGTCACTATTTTGGCAGCAGTTGAAGGTGCATGTTTTTGCATCATTAAATGTATCGTTCAGTATTATATATAATTAAGTGATCGCTGAATTATGACCACCTACCTAATACTATGTTGGGCTACCATACAGCCAGCATTCACCTTAGCATTGACTCCACTAAGTGTCTGAAGAAGTCTGTAGGGGTCTGCATGTCCATATGCCTCACTTCCCATTCCAGAACATTCCACTGGTGTTCAATTGTATTGAGATCAGGTGAATTTGCAGGCTAATCAAGATGAGTAATGTTGTTACTGTGTTTCTCGAACCAGTCATTCACAATGCATTATTGTTTTGGAAGATCCCATTTCTGTCTGGGGAAAAAATGCAACATGGCAGTGTCCACATGGTTTCCTAAGAGCTTCTGGTATATTTCACCAGTGAAACATTGATCCTTACACACCCAGGGTTTTTAGTTCTTTCAAACATGCCCCATAATAAGCAACCACTGTCATCTACCTTGATAGTGGGCACCATGCATGATTAGTCTGTGGAGTCACGTTGCTGATTATGTCATCCGACCATCACACTCGTTTCCAGTCGTCCGTTGTCCATCCCGTGTGTTGTTGACACCATAGCATTTGCTGTTGACGATGATCAGCTGTGAGGAGAGGGTGTCACTTGGGTTGTCTGCTGTGGTACCCCATATGTCTGAATGTGCAGTCCATCATTAATTAGGATATTGTTTTTGCATTCCCCATATTGTATTGCAATGTGAACTGTTGCACAGTGACCTGCCATTGAGCCCATACAACGTGTGCAGCTCACTTTACTCACCACAAATTGACCTTGCTTAATCCTTTACAGTCCTATTAGTGGGAGGTGGTTTGACCCATCCAGTGCCATTCTTTATACACCCTAATCACAGTGGGCCTTGAGCAACCGACAAGACAAGCTGTTCCCAACACATGAGCTCCCACAATCATGCCCTTTTGAAACTCTGTAATATCTTTACTACGTCTCATGACTGCTATTTTATCACTTTGACTTGCATGACCATATTCAAATTACCACTGCTCTAACATACAAAGCTGTTTGGCTTTTTGTACTGCAAACTATGCGATAAAGTCCATTACAAATTGGGTGGTCATAATTCATTGCTCACTGAGCATGAGTTCTTATCATTACTGTGATATATTAGTCAGTAGTATTCATACAAGGTTTTTATAAGTAGGAATTCCTCCCTAACTACAGATTTGAGACATAGTTTTATTTATATAAACCAAATTGTTTGCAACCTTTTTTTTTTTTTTTTTATACAATGTATATGGTTTAGTACAATCTCCCTAAATGAAATAACCCGACAGTTTTTATTTCCAACTCGCATACATCACATGGACAGGTTTATGGAAAACCCTGTGATTTTAGAGACTCTGCAGTGGAGTAACTACACTACTCCAACCTCAGTAAATCCACCTTTTTAGTGTAGAGTGGATTTCGTTACATTATACACTCTCAGTGATGCACTTGTCTATACTCATGTATATATATACTCATGAACAGAAACATTATGACCTCCCTATCTCCATGAGTGACAGCACTGACTGATGCAGCATACATATAGTGAGAGCACGGGCAGTGCCCACCAGTACAAAGCCCATGCAAGGGAGAAAGGGAAGTAGCTGGTGGATTTACTGAAAATAAATCCATCAGACACTTCAGATACAGGAAGTGATTTGGAGCACTAGGTGGGCAAGGGCCAGCATCTCAGCAACCACAGGCATTGTTGAATTCAAGGGCTACCATAATAAAGGTGTGGTAGGAATGGTCCAAAGAAGGACACACAACCATCCAACATGCTGGGACATGGAGATTTACACTGGTTGACAGCCAAGGTGAACAGCACTTGGCACATGCTTTCCAGGACAACAGATGGTGCACAGTCCCTCAATTAACAGCAGATTACAACCAGGGTTCACATAGAAACATTTCTGAGCACATCATTCAGCAGACACTTGCAGATAAGCCTACTGAGTAGTTAATCTGTTCAAGTACCTATGATGACTGGCTATCAGATCCACTACATGCAGTGGGCACTGGGGCACCGTTCTTGGCCATTGAACGACTGGAAAACAGTTACCTGATTGGATGAACAAGGTTCCAGTTCTATCGTGCTGATGGATGAGTGCATATTCTATGGCAAGCTGGGAAACAGCGGCAACCACAATGCATGGTTGGGTGAAAGCAGGCTGGTAGCAGCAGTATCATGGTTTGGAGTTGTTTTTGTGGACATCATTAGGTCCCCACCTCAACCCCCATTGAACACATCCTCACCACTAGATGCTACTTTAGCATTGTTTTGGGCCAAGTTTTGTGGCCTACATGGTGACCATGTATCCAGATGGCACTGGACTTAGTTTAGTACTGTACTACAAATTGGTTTCTTTGTAAACATTGCCATAATATCGAAGTGTATTAAGAATAAGAAATTGGCAGCCTCGAAAGATTACTTTTCCAAAACTCAAAAATGAAATCAGAAAACATCATTTTTAATGAATTTTGATGAGAGCCTTGTCGATCAATTCGGCCCTGGAAAGATTGTGCAAGGCTCAAGGGGTAAAATTTTTGTCAGCCTGGACTGTACTTGTTAACAGGAGAGATTGCTTCTACAGGGATGGGATACAGTTAAATAGAAAGGGTGCAAGAATATTTGCTGATGCTATCGAGGCAGTGTTAGGTGGGACGGAAAACTGCTAGCTTGGGGGGAGACAAAGACTAATAGATTAACAGTAGCCACTGGCAGAGGTGAAAGAGATTCTTGCACTGCTTCTATTGGAATGAGCAGAAGCCTGAAAAACAAGATGCAGGATATTTCAGGGACTGCTGGAAGTCATTGCGGTACAAGTAAACACATGGGTTGTGTTAGGGTAGCTAAGAATAGAAACAGGTGCATGTATATTTGTGTGTACACCAATGCTAGGAGTTTAGTAAATAAATTTGATGAATTTGAGGTATTGCTAAAAACATCAAAAGCAAATATTGTTGGGATATCAGAGACGTGGTGTCACACAGATATAAGGAATGCAGAACTGGAATTTGGGGAGTACAACGTCTACAGAAAGGATAGGAAGGGAGGAGGGGTTATGCTATTAGTTAAGAAACACATAAAATCCAAGGAAGTGAAGCCAGTCGACATCGATGGACAGGGCAGTGTCGAGTCGGTTTGGTGTGCTATAGGCCTAATGACTCTGATGAGTATAATAAGATACTGTACAGGGAAATAGAATGGGCCTGTAAATCAGAGAGTCTTATAATGGGGGATTTTAATTTCCCAGATATTGACTGGAATTTGTGGGTTGGTCACTCACACACTAGCAAGGCTTTTGTGGATTTATTGGATGATTGTTTTCTACACCAGCATGTTCGGGAGGCAACTAGAGGGAGTAATACTCTTGATCTGATTATCAGTAATGATTCTTCATGCATTAAGAATCTGCAGATAAAGGAACCACTAGGTGGCAGTGATCACAGTGTGCTGAAGTGGGATTTACTCAAGGAGATTCTTGCACTGCTTCTATTGGAATGAGCAGAAGCCTGAAAAACAAGATGCAGGATATTTCAGAGACTGCTGGAAGTCATTGCAGTACAAGTAAACACATGGGTTGTGTTAGGGTAGCTAATAATAGAAACAGGTGCATGTATACTTGCGTCTACACCAATGCTAGGAGTTTTAGTAAATAAATTTGATGAATTTGAGGTATTGCTGAAAACATCAAAGGCAGATATTGTTGGGATATCAGAGAGGGCAAAAACCCTTCCCTTTACATCAGAGGTAAAGAGAAGGGTTTTTGCTTTCGTTAAGGCGACTATGATGGTCTGAGACTGTATTTAAATTCTATACAATGGGACCAACTGATGATGTTACCAACAGCAAATTCAAAATGGGAAGAATTCAAGGAACTAATCTTGGAAGCTACCAGCTTTACATACCAACCAAGAAATATTGTTCAGGGTTCAGGCCTAAATGGTTGTCAGATGAACTAATGAGACATATGGTAAAGAAGAAAAATGCATGGGATACATACAAATTAATGGGTGACATGGAAGCCTATGATACATATAAGTTGGTCTGTAACCAAGTCACAAAGGAGATTAGGCAGGCAAAGGCAGATTATGAGAAATCCTTGGCAAAGGATGCAAAGAAAAACAGAAAAGAGTTCTTTACCTATTTAAACTCAACAAGGAAAGGGATGAATCAGATTGGTCCACTGGATGTTGATGGTTCAACAGTTGAGGATCCTGCTCAGGTGGCTAACAATCTAAACAAGTATTTTGCATCTACATTCACACATGAGGAGTTATTCAGGAAGGGGAATGTCGTAGGTGAAGTGAACATTGGCAGTGAGCTAGATGATTTTCTAATAACTGAGAGGAAAGTGGAGGAGAAATTGTTGAGGATAAACATAAAAAAGGCACCCGGGGTGGATGGGATCTATCCAGTTATATTAAAGGAGGCAGCAAAGGAAGTAAGCAAACCCTTAGCCATAATTATGAGAGCTTCCTTGGACTCAGGGGAGGTACCCATAGACTGGAGATGTGCAAATGTAACCCCAATTCACAAAGGAGGATCAAAGGTTGACACAAGTAATTATAGACCTGTTAGTTTAACTTCGGTTCCAGGAAAATTAATGGAGGCACTGGTTAAAGAAGCACTGCAGGATCATCTAGACAAGAATTCAGTTATAGCTCTGACACAGCATGGTTTTGTTAAGGGCAGGTCTTGTCTGATCAATTTGATTGGATACTATAATGTAGTCACAAAAGTACTGGATGCAAGGAATAACTTTGATATTATATATTTGGATCTTGGAAAGGCTTTTGATACTGTTGCGCATGGAAGACTGCTGCACAAATTGGAGCAGTGTGGCACTGGAGGCAAATTGCTGCTATGGATAAAGGGATGATTGAGTGGCAGAAGACAGAGAGTGGTAATCAATGGACACTGCTCAACGTGGACTAATGTTATTAGTGGAGTTCCTCAGGGTTCAGTGTTGGGTCCATTGTTGTTTTCTGTATTTATAAATGATACTGATGATGGTATATCAAGCTTAATGTCCAAGTTTGCAGACGATACAAAGGTTGGCAGGGTTGTTAAGGACACTACTGATGCTATGCTGCTGCAACAGGATCTGGAAAGGTTGAGCAAATGGGCTGAGAGGTGGCAAATGAAGTTTAACGTTGACAAATGTAAAGTACTACATATGGGAAACAGTAACCCCAGATCAATGTATCAACTCTGTGGTACTATGCTGATAGTGGTAGAGAATGAAAAGGACCTGGGGGTAATTGTGCAGGCAGGTATGAAGTTCTCTGAGCAGTGCAGACGAGCTGCAAGAGTAGCTCATGGTGTCTTGTCAATGATATACAGGAATTTTTCTAGCAGGGATAGGGATGTGATTATTCCCTTGTATTATAAGGCATTGGTCAGGCCACACTTTGAGTACTATATACAGGTCTGGAGGCCTCATTTCAAGAAGGATGTAGAGCTGCTGGAACGAGTACAGAGAAGGGCAACAAGATTAGTGAATGGAACAAAGGGTTGCTCTTACAAAGAAAGGCTTAAGTTTTGTAAATTACAGAATCTGGAGACTAGGCATCGGCGAGGTGATCTGATAGAGGTGTATAAGGCTTTGAATGGCTTGAGCATGCTCAATGCCGATGGGATTCTTCCTCTAGCTCAGAATAATCACCTGAGAGGGCATAAATTCAAATTGAGGAAGTACGGATGTCGGATAGATGTGCGGAAATTTGCCTTTAGCCAGCGGCAGTTGGTTTGTGGAATAGACTTCCATCACTTGTTGTTGAAGCTGATAGCCTAAACAAATTTAAGGCTCAGCTGGACAGGTATTTCGAATGAACGGAGTGGTGAAATGGGAGTAGTGGTTGTGTTTTTTTTTTTTTTTTTTTTTTTGGCTGATGCTGAATAAGCTTGCTTTCTTGCATCATATGCCTCTACTAATGCTAATGCTAATTTTGAGGACTGTTTTCACCTGGCAAGGAAGATAAACAAATTACTGTTCATGTATAATAAATTGTGAATATACGTTGTTAATTCATGCTTGTAATTCAGCTTAGGATTTTAGATCCAGCATATAAAAACCTCAGAATTTTTAATGCTTCAGAGCATAACTTACTGTATATGACAGGATATATAGTAACTAATGTGTATTATTGCAAAACAGATGTGGTTTAGTTTAGAGGTACATGGGATCTCTGTGGGTTAGGACTATTATTTCGTATTTAAACTTTGTCTGAAATATGCAGTTTGGTTACACACTCCCAGAACTAGATGGCTCGATATTTTTATTATTATTTTTTTATTTATCAATCAATATGGCTTTATTTATTTATCAATCAAAAAAATAAACATCATTTTTATATTGGTAGTGTTTATTTATTAAAAAAAGCAAGCTGTCTTATACCAACGATTTAGAAAGTGCTGTTGCTTAGCTGGAACTAGGTCTGTCTCAATAAATTTTTCTGGATATTCAGTAATATTGTAATCTTTATTAAAATGAAATACAGGTAACCCTTGTATTACATGGTAATTAGGTTCCTATAAAATGTTGTGTTGTGCGAAACCGTGTTATATGGGACTAAGAAAAAATACAAAACGGGGGGGTTGTATTCCAAAGGTTAACAAAAATACACCATTCTAGATTTCTTGTGTCTTTGCTCTCTTTAAAAAATCAGTACTCTGGGTTTGTTTGCTTTTGCTTGATAAATCTTTGTGAATTTCATCATATACAACTAAGCATTTTTGAACTTTGAGCTCCTTTCATTCAAGAATCTGTATTCAATAAATAAGATTCTAATTGCTCGGCTAACTTTATTTTTATTAGTTCTAAAATTTGGACGTTTAGAATTTTCATCTGCACTATCATCCTCTGAATTGATTTGGTTTTACCTCCAATGTCATTTCCACCAAATCCGCTTCGCCATCCTCTTTTTCTACCAGTAATTCTTGAATGTCTTCAGTAATTATATCCATTTTTTATTTTTTTTTTTAGGAGCATCGGCGACTAAGGCCATGTTACTCTGTGTATATTGTCTGTAAATTGCGTGTGTCCTTAGGTCAATTTTCTGTTTTGCTGGATGAAAAACTTGAGTTTCCTGGAGGAAAAAACCATGCTGCCTGAGCCCAACAAACTCAGCCACATTGTGAAAAAAGACCCATAAAAATACCTCCTGCCATCGACGGGATTCGAACTCGGGTCTTTTCCACCCAGGGTGGGGAAGGGGACAATTCTATCAACTGTGTTATCCATGAGGGTTTCACTAGTCATACCATCAAAACATAGCAAGTTCTACTATCGCACCGATTCCATTTTCTGCTGGTTTGATCATATTTCCTCAATGAACTGACTCTGACCATACAATTTTCCAACATGCACCTGTTGACTGTTTTACTTCTTTCAGCGATAAAGCTATGATATGATTCTGATACAGTCCACAATTGAGAAACGTTTCCATGCCTCCATTACTTCAAGTGACTCGGAATCAATTTTTTCCAAAATCCATTGTAACAATTTTCTGATGTTATGAGTTTTAAAGGTGGATAATAATGCCTTGATCTAATGGCTGAATAAAAGAAGTTATATTAACCTAGTACAACTGTGGTGTTAGGAACATAACTTCACAGCATTTGGATGACTTAAATCTTTTGGATGGCCTGGTGTGCTATCCAATAGTAATAACACTTTGAAATCTAGATTTTTCCACAAGCTCAATAGCACAGAACGTAACATGGAGATTTCTCAATAATTTTTTTTTGACTAGCGTGTCAACAGCGGGAATTGAAAAAGTGGAAAAGTTGAAAAATTACATCTAACATAATAGCAAGGTTTCCCCGCACAAAAGCTCAAAAATACCTGGTTATGCGAGGTTTATCGAAATTCTATAACAATGTTAGAGCAAAACCACGTTATTTAAATACCGTGTTGTGTGAGGATTGCAGCAATTTATCAGTCGTGTTGGAGTGAAACCATGTTGTAGAAGTACAGTGTTATACGGGGATTGCCTGTACTGCATTCATTTCATTAAAATATACTTTATATATTTTAACGGAATTTTATAATTTACTTTATATAAATATATTTTTAATTTTTCTCTAAAATTGCTAATCGGAAATTTTATCACCCCGTTCCGTAACAAGGCCCCAGATACTAACTTTAATATTTGAAAAAAGTATTTGGTTTTTTAAGAATTGTGCAAAGCATATATTAATGCTTGACCTTTTACTGATGCTTATTAATTTTATATTTCTTTTTTTTTTTCTTTTTTTTTTAAATAATCAAATTTTGCAAATGTTTCTTGGCCACTTAAAATACCTGTTAGTTTTAATGAAAAAAAAATAATTAATTAGACTTAAATTTTCAGAAAAATGGTAATAAAATAGAAACATGATAGGATCTGTGCCAAATTTAAATTTAGAATCATTGATTCCATGAATTCAGCATTTCCCAGGTGGTAGATGACTTTCATCAACCGGTGAAATACCACCACTTTGCTTATTGGAGGCTTGAAGTGGTGAAACCCATGTTTAGTCTCTAGAGCAAAGTTTCCGGCATCCCCCTCCCCCCATACTTCTCCTTCAACCCATGCACGGTACTAAGTACTATAGGTTTTGATACCTTTCATGTTTGGGGTTTTCATAAAAAAAAAAAAAAAAAAAAAATTTCTCCAATACAATAACTTAAGCTAATATTTAAGAATAAAAAAAAAAATAAATAATAATAATAATAAAATTCTACTAATTCTGCTTATGTATATAACAAATATTATAAGTATGAAATAGTAATGCAAAATCACTTGCATCCCCCCCCCCCCAAGGACCTTGTTATATTCACTGCATGAAAATTTACTTGAATTAGCTGATTTACTGTTTGTGGCCACAAATTCAACTGGAATTTTTCTCGTTTTCTGTGATAATATCCACATAGGCAGTGGACAACTTTTAACACTTTAAAACACAAAGCCTTTAAAACACAAACCATACTTTGCCAGAAGACATAATGGAGTAATGTAGACAATATCATGTAGCATCACATGCCCACTCGGCCTACGCAAAGTGAACAACCATGTAGATGGACAAAAACGAGCAGTGCATACAAAGCTAAAGACCATTAATACAATACAAAAGCTAACAACTACCTCAAACAAAGAATGACCAGGATTAAATATTTTCTCTCTGAGCCTGTCAGGTGATGCAATTCTACTGCCAAGTTAACAGTAGTATTGGCATTGCAAATATAAAATTTCATGTTTATAATTGCAGTAGATAAAAAAAATAATAATAAATAAATAATTTTTATTTTTTAGAAAAATATTTATTTACACTCCCTTGAATTCCTTTCTGTGAAATAAATAAGCAAATTAAAACATTTCTCTTGTTTATGTTCTTTGTGTACCCACTCTCGCTGAGAGCAGAAGATTGTAGTTTCTGTAAACATTGGTGGGTGTTTGTTGCATGCCATCGATAGATGCAAAGCAAGTTGCAGGATTATTGTAGTACACATCTGTTTCTTGTATTTATTGGATTGAAGGAGTTTGATGTCATTTATGACTCAAACTAATCAGACGGCATTTTTTTTTTTTTTTTTCATCTTGTTTATCTTTTAAGTAGGTAAGATACTGCACTGTTACTTCAATTGTGTATTATTTATGAAAGTCATGAATAAAAAAACAGTGAATTCCACAGTGGGTCAGTTGGTTGATCATCTAACCATTCACAATCACAACATAATGGGCAGGCACCGTCTTGCTGGTACCATTCTGGAAATAAATGTACCATGTTCATTCAAAATTTTGAACATGATTTCCTCCAGCATTGCTAGATAATTTTCTCTGTTGACTGCTCTTCACGAAGTGAGATCTCACAGTTAAATCATTACGTATCCCACACTGCACCATTACTCTAGGACAGAGGTGGGCAACCAGTGGGCCAACTCCAGGTGTTTTCAAAATGCATATAATGAAATTTTTGGAATTATCTCAACACAAATTTTATAAAAATTTGAACTGAGAAAAATTTCCCGGGTGATAGATAATGCAAAGAAAACTCATTATTTGAAAGCACATCCGATCACAAATTTCTGATGTAAATTTAGAAAATACTCTCAGTATTGCTACGACAAATATCAATCCAGATATTGATTCACACTGAAAAAAATAATCAGTATTAAATCTCTCATTAAATATTATAAAAATAAAATATTTCAATTTTTGTTACTGGAATTGTATTTGCGTTTTGTTACTACAATTATATTTTTGTACTTTAACTTCAATTTGTATTTTGTTTTTCTTATTAATAAAATTAATTAAATGTATGAGTGTATAAATATTACAATAAATAACATAAAACTGTTTATGACAATTTTTTCATTATACATCATTTTAATAATCCTAAAAATCATAATAAAAATAATTATGAATCCTGTGTGTACCTCACATACATTTTATTTGGTGTGCCATTTAAAAACCTTGTCCACCCCTGCTCTAGGACATCCTTGTTCCTTGCAGGGTCGCTCCATTGGGAATTATCTGGCAGCCATATTGGAAATTTCATTTGTTTACTTCAACGGAGATGTAAGAATGAGACAAAAAATGTTTGATGGAAAGTGGTCTATTTAATATCCTCAATGGTCCATTAACAGAGCTCTGTCCCCTTCTATCGGGATCTTCTTTCAATTTCTGCAACAACTGCATCTTATATGGATGCCACTTGTTTTTATGCAGAATTCTGCTGAAACATGTTGTCAAAACCTTAGTCTAATTTAACATATGATGCAGTGACATACTGGGACTTGCACCAAAGCTTTCCAAAATGAAGGTGCTCATCTTCTTGTTGTTCAGAATACACTTTCACTCATAGGATTTCTCCAACAGAAACCCTGTCTCTTTGAATTTCTGTAGCAACTGTGTGTTATGGATTCACAATTACAATGCCTAGCATTAAATCCCTCTGCAGTCTCCCCTGCTGATCTTGAACCAACCAATAATGTGATCTCGACTCTTGTGTCTTTTGTCAAACACATCTTCAGTTCACGAACACCTGAACACATGTAGAAATCCACATTACTCTGCAGTTCCAAGTAAATGGTCCTGGCAGCCTGTCTGCACTGCCCAGAGAATTTCATATCTGAGTGCACAATTACTACCATGTCTTTTTCATTCTTCCACTTAGCTGGTACATTAATCTGAGAGTATTGCTCCCATTATGATGTACTTTGCATTTGTCAGTATTAATTTTCAGTTTTCACTTCTCAGCCCATCCTCCTAGTTTCTTTAAATCTTGTTGCAGTAGCATACCTTGCCAACCTTCATATCATTTGCAAATTTAGACTTTAAGCCTTATATGCCTTAATGAATATCATTAATAAATATAGAAGACAACAATGGACCCAGAACTCAACCCTGGGAACTCCACTAATGACAGTCCAAGAAGAGCAGTGCTTGTGGATAACCACTGTCTTCTACCATTCAACCATCCCTTTATCCATAGCAGCTACTTGCCCTTAATGCCACACTGCTGTCAAAATTATTTTTTTGCATCCAGTTCCTTTGTTGCTGCGCAATCGTATCCAATCAGATTGGTCATACAAGTTGCCCCTTAACAACTGCATGCTGTGACTACAGTATAGCTATACTGTAGTCATAGCAGTATAACTATATTCCTGTCTAGGTGATCCTGCATTACTTCTTTAACCAGTGACTCCATTATTTTTCCTGGAATTGAAGCAAGCTAACAGGTGTGTAATTATTCATGTCTCCCTTATATTCCCTTTGTGAATTGGGGATACATTTTCACATCTTCAGAATTTGACTCTTTTGACATCCCTATCCCTAAAAAAATTCTTCACATGCGAATTGGTAAGTGCACAATACCTATTCAAGTTTGGCTGCAACCTGAGCAGGGATCATCAACAGTTAATCCATTCAGATCAATTTGATTCAACCCCTACCTTCCACTGTTTACATAAGTGTAGAAGTATTTGCTGCTTTTCTCTGCCAGAGACTTCTTGTAATCTGCTGTAGGCATCTGTATCATATAATAATTTATATGCATCCTGTGCATATTTCTTTGCTGTTGCAAGTCTCATCAGTTCATTTGACATCCATTTAGGTTTATGCCTTGAACTTTGTTTCCTAGTTGGTATAAAAAGTCTAGTAGTTTCTGTGAGAGATCCCCGAATGCTCCCCATTTAGAATATTCTGTTGGTAACTTCTTCAGTTGCACCCACTGCATAAATTTGAAAACTATCCAAGACTGCTGTAGTCACAAAAGCCCTTTCCCTTTCTGCTGACAATAGTTACATCCTTGAGTAAATCCCACATTAACACATTGTGATCAGTGCCACTTAATGAGGCTTTTATCTGAAGGTTCTTAAAACATGATGAGTCACTGCTGATAATCAAAACAAGAATAAGCCTGTAGGAATTTCTTCTGGGCTTAATCTTAATTAAATTATTAATGTATCTTAATCTTTCTACTTTTAATTAATTTGTGCTTTTTAATGTCTTCGCCTTCAAAAACTTCAGTGTAGTTAACACGGATAAATGAGGTAAGTACCGGAAAAATAAGCTTTTGCTAGAATATTTATTTGAATAAAAATAGTGGTTAATTTAGATTCAAGCATGATAGTTTTTTGGGGTTTTTTTTTTTTTTTTTTTGAGGAAATGAAATTCAGTAAATAATATAGTACCCTGCTTATAACCGCAAGATCTAACTTAATTAGTACTATTCATTTGGCCCATGTGTTGCTCGTCTGCTTTGTTTGACCTTCACTTGTAAAACGGTGATGCATGCAGGTTTATTTACATGTTAGTATAAGTACTAGGAGTTGCAAATGATTCAGGTTGATTGGCATGACTGCCCACAACAAATGGCATCAGTAGAGTTCCCCAGGGTTCAATGCAAGGCCCATTGTGGTTTTAATGATGTTGAAGGTATATCAGTGTAACGTTTGTAGATGATACAAAGATTTTTATTATTATTATTAGCATATTGGTGCAAGGAAGCCTGAGGCTTATACTGCACCAGCCAAAAAAAAAAAAAAAAAAAAAAAATCCTGAATTACCCTGAGAGAGAGAGAGAGTCAGAAGTAGAAGGGAATCACCAAGAAAGAGAAGAATGATGATATCCAGCTCAGGACCCTGGGTGTGCCAAGCCCATACTTACCAGATGTGAGCCCCTGGGATTGGCAGGGTACCACTGTAACATGGTCCTGACAAATGCAAGATACTTCATATGGAAAGCAGTAATTCCAGGTTAAAGTTTTAGCTGTGTGGTATAACAGTCGGGACAGTGGAGAATGAGACAGACCTGGGGGGTAATTGTGCAGTTACATATGATGTTCTCTGAGCAGTGCAGAGAGGCTCCCAGAACTATTCATGAGGAATTTGTCAGTATTATACAGGATTTTTTTCCACCAGGGATAAGAAGATGATTATCCCATTGTATGAGCCAGTTTTTCGAAACTTTTTTAGTCAGGGAACACTTTTGATCTCACAACATATTCACGGAACACCTTTCATCTCACAGTGTATTCACAGAACTCTTACAGAACACAAGTTTAGTGGAAGCCAAAGAATTGTTTGCTAATATTGTATTACATATGGCACACTGTGCACCAGGAGCATCTTTATTTCCAACACATGTAAAGCCAAAATTCAAATAACTATCATTATACTTTCGTTTTGGCCTTTTATTAGGCGTTTCCTATTTTTTCACTTCAGATTTTTGGGGAACAGAAAGCTGCGGTTGTTCATTCTCACTTTGAAGCATGACAATATTGTGTTCATTTTCATCGACCACAGTTGCAATGCTAGGAGTACTTGCTTCTCGTTTTAAAGTTCCTTTTTTCAACCACAAATCTATGGTCACATTTTAATAATATTAGTATTTCGCTAAAAATTATCAAAAAAAAATTATACAAGGAAGTGAGTTTAGTTGTGGTATCGGTTCATTTCTCCCTCTCCTTCAACCCATGTACTCCAGGCTAAATCACATACGAATGGCATATTAGATCACTACATTGCTACTTTTTTGTAGATGACATTACCCCTACGCATACTTCTCTATGCAAAAGCCTGCCATAATAAAGTGTTCTGCAGTCTTATTTGATTCTTAGTCTATGCCAGTATATTAATAACTGAAAAAAATATATTATAATGATACAAAAGTGGCGTACACTACAAATATGCAAAATTTATTTATTTTATTTTTTAATTATTAATTACTATTTTTCACGGAACACAGTTTGGGAAACGCTGGTATAGGCAATGGTCAGGCTACATCTTCAATATTGCATGCAAGTCTGGAGGCCTCTTTTTAGGAAAGTGTCAGTATGTTGGAACAGACTCCCATCTGGCATTAGAGGTGGGTAGCTTGAACAAGGAAGAACTAAGCACATTGTTAGAAGGGATGTGGGAAGTGTAGGGGGTTTTTTTTGCTGATTCTGTATAAACTTACCTTTTTGCATCATTTGCTAATATTAATATTAATATTAAATCCATGGTTTGATTGCCATATAACTGCATTCCTGTCTAGATGGCTCGACATTACTGAACCCTGGGGAATTACATTAGTCCAAGTGTCCATTGATGGGTGAGTGGTCAAAGACTGTCTTTCACTACTCAATCATCCCTTTATCTGTAGTAGTAACTTACCCTTAATGCCACACTGTTCCAATTTGTACAGCTATCTTTTATGTGCAACAGTATCAAAAGCTTTACTGTAATCCAATTCTATGTTATCGGAATTATTTTTTGTATCCAGTTCCTTTGTTACTGCATCATAGTATCCATTCAGATTGGCCCTTAACTAATTCATGCTGTGACTGAACTATAATTACACTGCTGTCTAGGTTGGCCTTCATTATTTTCCTTGGAACTAAAGTTAAAGTAATAGGTCTATAATTGCTCATGTCACCTATTAATCTCCCTTAGTGAATTGGGAATACATTTACACATCTCCAGTCCACAGGGATCTTCCCTGAATACAGAGATTCTCTCATAATTCCGACTGACGGTTTTCTACCTCCTTTGCTTGCCTTCCTTCATATAATTAAGTAGATTCTATTCACCCCGGGTGCTTTTTATATGTTTAGCTTCAACAACTTCTCTTCCACATTTCTCTCCATTATCTCAAAATTATTCAGTTCCCCACCAGTATTTGACTCACTTTTTGAATCCCCATCCTTAAAAAATTCCTCAAGTGTGAATGTAGATGCAAAATTCCTATTCAGCTTGTCAGCTACCTGAGCATGATCATAAACAGTTAAACCATCAACTCTTAATATCAATAAAGAAGCCTTTACTACTTTCCTTTCCATTCTTTGCAAGAGACTTCTCATAATCTGCCTTAGCTTGCTTAACCTTCTAAAGTGCCATAGTCTTCTGTATCACCTGATAATTTATATGCATCCCATTCATTTTTCTTCTGTGCCATGAATCTCATTAGTTCATCTGACATCCATTTAGGCCTAAAACTTGAACAGTATTTCTTAGTTCAGGCCTGGGAAATCATTCACCAGCTACACCAGGCATGATAAATAACTAGAAATATAATACTAGACCAGCTGTACTCCCCTAAATACCCACCATTCCTTCCCTTCTTCGAACGAGAAACTCTGCAGATGGAAGTAATTGATTTACAGTGCAACAATGAATTAAAACATTTGTGCCATGACATCAAAAATCAAGTTTTATAGCACGTATGTGACAGCGGAAAAGTATCCCAAAGTAAGATATTTTGCACAAAAAATTGTGAGCACCTTCAGATCCACATACTTTCATGAAACTTTTTCAAAAATGAAATTTATTAAATGTAAATCTTGAGCTTTAATAACAGATGAAAATCTGAAAAATCAATTAAGATGTGCAACTACCAGTATTGAAGTAGATTTTAAAAAAATTGAGTAATCGCTAAGAAAAGTAAAAATCTCATTGATATAGATATATAATGAAAATAAATGAATAAATAAATTTTTATGGCATTTGATTTTTTATTTTACGTGCGGCCAGAAGCAATTGTAGTCCAAGGTCCAACCCAAATCAATTCTGCCTTCAGAATGATTTGGATTGGCCAGGCCCGAGTTGGAATGGAAATCTTAGTAGCTTCCATGTTTATTTTCCTGAATTTTTTCTATTTAGAATTTGCTGTTGGTAATATGTCATCAGTTGCTCTCACTCTATAGAATATAAAAATTCTCTGAGACTGTTGTAGGCCCCTTTATGAAAGCAAAAGCCCGTCTCTTCCCTTGATGGCAGTTTCATTTTTAAGTAAATCCTACATCAGTACACTGTGATCACTGCCACGTAATGGATCTTTTATATGCAGATTCTTAATGCATGAAGAATTGCTGCTGATAATCACATCAAGATATATTGCTCTCTACCATGGTGCTATAGAAAACAGTCATCTACTAAATCTGCATGATTCTTGCTAATGTGTGAGTGCGTGACCAACTCAAGTTCCCAGTAAATATCTGGAAGGTTAAAATCCTGCATTTTAAAACATTCTGGTTTACTGTACCACTCTATTTCTGTGTATAGTTGTTTGCATAATATATTCATCACAGTTATTAGGCCTAAAACACATTCCTACTGTCATTTTTGTTTTCCCAGTTTGTTGTGATGTTTATGTCACACCATACTGACTGAAAATTTCACTGGCCCTCCATGTCAACTAGATGCACTGCCTTAGATTTAATGTGTGTTTTTATTAAGAACAAAATTCACCTACTGTCCTATCTGCCCTTTCTGTACACATTGTACTCCCCATATTCAAATTTTGCATCCCTTATGTCTGAGTGGCACCATGTCTGCAATATCCTTGCAGTGTCTCCATTTGATGACTTAATCAATACGTCAAATTCATCAAATTTATTTACTATTCTTCTAGCATTGGTTTACATGCAAGTGCACATCACCTGTTCTTACTTTTAGTTGCCTTAACACAGTCCATGTATTTGCTTCTTCTATGAGGTCCCACATCAGGTCTTGAAATACTCGACACCTTGCTTTCCAGTCTGCTGCATGTTCCAGTTCACGAACCTCTTTTACCTTTGCCTGTGGCTCTAATTAATTAATCTATTAGTCTGAATATCCCCATCAGTATAGCCCATGTTCCAACCCACCTAATACAACCTTGATAGCATCAGCAGATATTCTTGCACCTTCTCTTTACACTGAATAATTGTTGAATTGTGACCACCTACCATATATTGTGCAAACTTTGGACACAAATAGTGACTTATCCGTGCATGCAACATTCACACGGATAACAGCTTTTATATGCCTGAGCATTGGCTCCACTAGATATCTGAGAGCATCTGTAGGGATCTGCAGCCATTCTGCCTACAAGGCTTTCCACAGTGTTGGAATAGATGATGGAATAGATGCTTGGAATAGATGCAGTGTTGGAATAGATGCTTCTCCATGCACCTCAGTTCCGGTTCCAAAACATCCTACAGGTGTTCGGTTGGTTTGAGGTGAAACAAATTTCGAAACAAATCAAGATGGGTGATGTCTTAACGGTGCTTCTGGAACCACTCGTGCAAGGTGTGTGTGCCTGATTATTCAGTTTGTTATCATCTTGGAAGATCCTCTTTCTGTCCAGGGAAAAATGCAACATGGCGGGGTCCACATGGTCTCTTAGGAGCTGCCGGTAGACCTCACCAGTGAAATCTTGGTCCATATGCAACAGGGGCCCCCTTCTTCTTGCCAGCAAATGGGCCTCATAACCACTGCCAATTGTCTGGATAGTAGGCACCATGCACGATAGGTCCATGGACTTGTACTGCTTGTGCCATACACAAAGGCATCCATCTGCATGTTGCACCTGGTAATTGAACTAATCCAACCAGCACACACGTTTCCAGTTCTCCACTGTCCAACCATTGTGTTACTGACACAATTCACCCTCGACAGTGCTGAAGAGAGGGTGTCTCTTGGGCTTTTTGCTGTAGAACCACCATAGGGCTGAATGTGTGGCAAATTGGCATTCCCCAACTGTTGTTGTTTTCCTTATGGTACAGACTCAGAGAACAAGAACTAGTCCCCTACTTTTTTGAGGATGACTCTCTTTTTTTCCATTAGTATAAATGACTCCATACAGCATAAGGCAATGTTTCGGGCACTGGAAAGACAAGGCATAGATACCCCACATATTAAGATTTTGAAGAAAATATATGAGAGTGCTACCTCCTTTATTAGACTAGACAAAGACAGTAGGAAATTTAAAATCGAGAAAGAAGTTCAACAAAGAGACACAATATCTCCGAAGCTGTTTACTGCTGCCCTTGAGGAAGCTTTCATAAGGTTAGACTGGTCGCAGAAAGGAGTCAATGTGAACAGGGAGTACCTAAACCATTTACGATTTGCAGATGACATTGTGGCCATACGTCACGATCCCAAAGAATTAGAGGAAAATCCTAATCAGTTATGTACATTTAGTAAGAATTTTGGACTAAAGATGAATATGGTTAAAACAAAAGTAATGATGAACAAGTATGCCACAGAAAGGGAAATAATGATTGGAGGAGCAGTAATTGAAAAGGTGGAGTCATATACTTATCTCGGACAAGTTATTAGCTGTAATAATGATAAATGGCTGGAAGTCAAGAGAAGAATAAATTTTGGATGGATAGCATTCAGGAAATATAGTAACATACTGAAGAACAATATCCCAGTTTGTTTGAAACGCAAAATAATGAACCAATGTATACTCCCCACCATAACTTATGGAGGTGAAACTTGAGCACTCACCAAAAGAATGGAAGAGAAGCTGAGAACTACACAGCAAAGAATGGAACGAATTATATTGGGAATCAGACATTTAGATAAGAATAGAAACACATGGATTAGCTAGCAAACTCAAGTAAAGGACATTCTTATCAAAACTAAAGAACTAAAATGGTCTTGTGCAGGGCAAATAGCTCGAAGACATGATGATGACAGATGGACTAAGAAAATAACAGAATGGTACCCAAGAGGAGTTAAAGAAAACCTGGAAGACAAAGGCGGAGATGGATAGATGAAATTCATGAGTTTGTGGGTAGTAAATGGATGGCCAGTGCTCAAAACAGAAAGAACTGGAAAGTTGCTGGAGATGCCTTCATCCTGCATTGGATTGAAAATGGCTGATGATGATAAATGACTTAATGAACTATTTAGAAATTAATTACAATTCTACACAGTGGAGACTTTTTATTGACTCATTAGCATTAGCATTAGTAGAGGCATTTGATGCAAGAAAGCAAGCTTATGCAGCATCAGCCAAAAAAAAAAAAAAAAAACCCACTTCCACTTCACCCCTCTGTTCATTCAAAATACCTGTCCAGCTGAGCCTTAAACTTATTTAGGCTATCAACCTCCACGACAAGGGATGGAAGTCTGTTCCACCAACCTACCACCCGCTGGCTAAAGGCAAATTTCCGCACATCTATCCTACATCTGTCTTTCCTCAATTTGAATTTATGCCCTCTCAGGTGATTATTCTGAGCTAGAGGAAGAATCCCATCAGCATTGAGCATGCTTAAACCATTCAAGGCTTTATACACCTCTATCAGATCACCTCGCTGGTGCCTAGTCTCCAGACACTGTAATTTGCAAAACTTAAGCCTTTCTTCGTAAGAGCACCCCTTTGTTCCATTCACTAATCTTGTTGCCCTTCTCTGTACTCGTTCCAGCAGCTCTACATCCTTCTTGAAATGAGGCATCCAGACCTGTATACAGTACTCTAGGTGTGGCCTGACCATTGCCTTATACAAGGGAATAATCACCTCCTTATCCCTGCTGGAAAAATTCCTGTATATCATTGACAATACTCCATGAGCTACTCTTGCAGCCCATCTGCACTGCTCAGAGAACTTCATATCTGCCTGCACAACCACCCCCAAGTCCCTTTCATTCTCTACCACTGTCAGTGTAGTACCACAGAGTTGATACGTTGCTCTGGGGTTGCTGTTTCCCATGTGTAGTACTTTACATTTGTCAATGTTAAACTTCATTTGCCACCTCTCAGCCCATCTGCTCAACCTTTCCAGATCCTGTTGCAGCAGCATAGTGTCAGTAGTGTCCTTGACAACCCTGCCAACCTTTGTATCGTCTGCAAACTTGGACATTAAGCCTGATATACCATCATCAATATCATTTATAAATACAGAAAACAATAATGGACCCAACACTGAGCCCTGAGGGACTCCACTAATAACATTAGTCCACGATGAGCAGTGTCCATTGATTACCACTCTCTGTCTTCTCCCCCTCAACCACCCCTTTATCTATAGCAGCAATTTTCCTCCAATGTCACACTGCTCCAATTTGTGTAGCAGTCTTCCGTGTGCAACAGTATCAAAAGCCTTTCTAAGATCCAAGTATATAATATCAAAGCTATTCCCTGCATCCAGTTCTTTTGTGACTGCATCATAGTATCCAATCAAATTGGTCAGGCAAAACTTCCCCTTAACAAAACCATGCTGTGTCCGAGCTATAACTGAAGTCTTGTCTAAATGATCCTGCAGTGCTTCTTTAACCAGTGCCTCCATTAATTTTCCTGGAACAGAAGTTAAGCTCACAGGTCTATAATTACTTGTGTCAGCCTTTGATCCTCCTTTGTGAATTGGGGTCACATTTGCACATTTCCAATCTATGGGTACCTCCCCTGAGTCCAAGGAAGCTCTCATAATTATGGTTAAGGGTTTGCTTACTACATTTGCTGCCTCCTTTAATATAACTGGATAGATCCCATCCACCCCGGGTGCCTTTCTTGTGTTTATCTTCAACAATTTCTCCTCCACTTTACTCCCAGTTATTTCAAGATTCTGTAGCTTACTGCTAGAGTTGAATACACCTCTGGCATTCCCCTTGCTGAATAACTCCTCATGTGTGAATGTCGATGCAAAATATTCATTTAGTTTGTTAGCTACTTGAGCAGGATCATCAACAGTTGACCCATCAATATCAAGGATAGGAGTTATTAGATCAATATTAGATAGGAGTCTCAAAGCTGTGTTGCTCCACAATGGAAATAAATACGTGTCAATTCCAGTAGCTCACTCTGTGCACTTGAAAGAAATATATGAAAACTTAAAGAAGTTGTTGACATATATTAAGTATGAAGAACATGGTTGGTCTATGCTGACTTTAAAGTGATAGGCATGTTACTTAGACATCAATCTGGCTACAGAAAAATGCCTTGTTTTTGTGTGAGTGGGACAGTAGGCCAAGGAGTAAGCACTGGGGTGTCAAGGTCTGGCCAGAGAGGGCCAGTTTTTTGCCTGGATCCAAAAACATAGTTCATAGACCCCCAAAACTGTCCTAATTCTACTCTTGCACTCGGACTGGATTTGGTAAAACAGTTTGTGAAAGCTTTACATCAAAAAGGTCCCTTCTTCAACTACCTTTTTACTAAATTCCCATCAATCACCCTAGAAAAACTAAAACAAGGTGTTTTTGTTGGACGTCAAATTCACTATTTGACAAAGGTCCAAGATTTTGAGGGAGATTTTATTCTATAAGAATAAAATAGAGAAAAAAGGCATGGATTAGCGTCAGGTCTGTCATTGAGAACTTAGGGAATATCAAGGATCCAAACTACTAGAATATAGTTGAAAATATATAGGCAAAGTTTAAGAAGCTGAGCTGCAAAATGAGGTAACATGGTTCATTTTTTACATTCCCACATCAACTACTTTGCAGAAAATCTTAGGAAGTGTTTCCCTAGGACAATAGTAAAGACATGGATCCCATCAATTACCGAAGAAAAGCTAAAACACAGTGTTTTTGTTGGACGTCAAATACGCAAACTGATGAGGATCCGAGATTTTGAGGGAACTATGAAAAAGGCATGGATTAGCTTCAGGTCTGTTGAGAACTACTTAGGCGACAACAAGGATCCAGACTACAAGTGGATTCCGGTTATTTGGGCCACTGGTTAATCGGGGCAGCCGTTTATTTGGGGCAAATCTTAAAAAACAGAAACCAATCGAGAAAATAGCCAGGGTTTACTTCGCTTAATTGGGACAGCATGCCGTTTAATCGGGGCAGGAGACCGCAGCACTGGAGATTACCCTACGATTGTCTCCGACGGTACGACATGGTTCGGTCGAAATTCTGGAGGTCACAACCATAAAACAATAAAAACAATTAGCAGTCACCTGTTTATTGGGCTTTTCTGTTAGTGCAATCTATCATAAACGGACAGTAATCTCGATCTTATTGAATTTGCGGTAATACCGACAGCTGGAATTCTGTGGGTTATTATGGTGAAATGTGTTTATACTTCCATGAAATCTTCAATCAAATAAAAAAATTAATTTTCAGATCTTCTCTTCATTCCTATTTTTAAAACTTTGTAACTCGTTACTCCGTTCTCACTTGCGCATATCGTGTTACTTGCAATTTGTGTGTGTGCCGTGTTCTTTGTTATGGATTGCTTATCTTTTTACTGTTTTAAATTTTAAACCCCACCCACAAATATCAGTGAACAGAAATGTCAACTAGTACGTATTAATTATTCCGATTATCACGTATATTCTTCCGATTCTCACATATATTTTAATTGGTAAGGTAATAAAGGGTAAATTTGTGCTTAATATATCTTTGCTTTTATAGCCTGTGGATAATATTCCTCCTATTTTCGCTAATTAGAATCGCTGTGTAATAGAATTAAAATTCAATTCACAAACGTGATCACAATGTCCGGCGCTTGCTGAACATCGTATAGTGAACGGTACTTTACTGTGGTGAGTTCGTTGTAACGTGATTTGATTGTACAGGATGGCGCCTCCGTAGCCAGGTGGGAAGGAGCAGCAGTGCGTAGCACACGATTCTTGATTAGACCGAGGTTCAAGCCCGTCACCACCAAATACGGAGAATGCGGAGAGGTCAGGGAATGACCACCGTATATCCCGGAACAATATGGCCTTAGTTGCTAATGCTCCTAAAAACTAAATAACAAACAAACAAACAACGATTGTACAGTGGACTAATTGTAGGGGGGGGGGTAAATTGTATTTTTAACTACAGGCATACTTCGGTTAACGTTACCTCTGATAATGAAGCTTCGATATAACGAAGTCGGCAATTTCAAGCCCCATTTAACATTTAAAAAAATATATTCCAGTTTAATCACCTGAAATCTAAACAAACTGAAGAAATTACGGAAACCTTTGGGGCTTCTCGTGGTTGGTTCGAGAAATTTAAAAAAACGGGCCAGGATTCATAGTGTAAAATTAACAGGAGAAGCTGCAAATAAGTTTCCAGGAAAACTAAAGGAAATAATTGAACGTGAAAATTTTCCATATTTGGTGTTCAATGTTGACGAAAGCGGTTTGTTTTGGAAACGGCTGCCAACAAAAAGCTTCATTTCTATTGAAGAAAAATCAGCTGCTGGGTTCAAAGCAGCCAAAGACCGTTTAACGTTACTCTTTGGATCAAATGCCTCTGGCGATTATAAATTAAAATTGTTATTAGTTTACCATTCAGAAAATCCGAGGGCGTTAAAAGGTAACATAAAAATGAATTTACCTGTAATATGGAAAGCAAATAGAAAAGCGTGGGTTACCAAGGAGTTATTTACTGATTGTTTTGTTAACCACTTTTGTCCTGAAGTAAAACGGTATTGTCAAAAAAAAACAACTTTGAAGAAAAAGCCCTTTTGTTGTTAGACAATGCTCCGGGACATCCTACTGATCTTAACACGTTGGACACATGCATTCCTGTCAAAGTTGTGTTTCTTCCAGCAAACACAACTTCCCTGATTCAACCATTGGATCAGGGAGTAATAGCATCATTTAAAGCTTATTATCTGCGTCGAACATTAAGCAGTTTAACTGAACTAGAGGATAAAGAGGAAATGACAGTTAAAACTTTTTTTGGAAAAACTACACCATTAAAAACGCAATTGAAAACATTGATAGTTCTTGGAAAGAAGTCACTAAGAAATGCTTAAATGGAGTTTGGCGCAAAATATGGCCAGAAGTTGTACTAGAAGAAGAAAATAACATCCAAGAAATTAGAAATGAAGTTATCCAGATGGCTCAATCAATAGGTTTCGAAAATGTCGATGAAGAGGATGTTAGAAATTTATTGAATGCAGAAAATGATCGTTTTTCAGTGGAAGATTTAGAAAACCTTGTTAGCAACAAAGACAAAGATAATGAAGACGAAGTTAAAGAAGTTCCTGCCGAAAAAGTGTTAACCAAAGATTTAAAAAGGTGCTTAAATGACATTGAAAACGTTTTAAATTTTTTTAGTGAAAATGATCCTGATTTAGGAAGAAGTGTTATTGTTAAGCGATCAGTGTTAAATGCAATAACTCCGTATAGGCAATTGCTAAATGAAAGAGAAAAAGAGCATAAACAACAACTTTAGACTTGTATTTTAAAATGTGATTTCACTTTGTATGTAAGTTGACTGTTTATTTAATAAAACTTTTCTTTGTTAGGAAAAAAAGCTTTTCATTTTCTTTACGTAGGAACGTATCCCTATTCTGGCCATAGTATTTTTACCTCTGAAAACGAAGTTTCGCTTAACGAAGTAATTTCGTAGAACGCATCCTATTCGTTATTCGAGGTATGCCTGTATTTACGTGAAACTTCGGATAATTGGGGCAGCCGTTTAATCGGGCCAAAATGCACTAGTCCCGATGTGTCCCAAATAACCGGAATGGACTGTAGTTGAAAATATGTTGGCAAAGTTTAAGAAGCGGAGCTGCAACATGAGGTATCATGGTATATTTTTTCACTCTCACATCAACTACTTTGCAGAAAATGTAGGAAGTGTTTCACTAGGACAACAATAATGACATGGAGATGAGGTATCAGGGGAGGTGGAATGTCAGCATGATGGCTGACTATTGCTGGCTGTTTGTTATTTGGTTTTTAGGAGCATTAGAACTAAGGCCATATTGCTCCGGGGATATGCGGTGGTCATTCCCTGACCTTTCTTCATCCCCCATAATTGGTGGTCACAGGCTTGAACCACGGTCTAATCAAGAAGCATGTGCTACGCACTGCTGCTCCTGCCCACCTGGCTACAGAGGCAACATTGCTGGCTACTGAAGAGGGACTATAAAGTAGATGGATCTGCAAGAAAATTAATGAGGTAAGACACCTCACCTGATGGAAATAAATGGAAGTCATTTTTTGAATCAGCATTAGAAAATGATTAAAGAAGACCATTTTCTGAGAAAAGATGATAAATGTTGAGTATTGTAATTCAAATGACCAAAATTCACGTGACATCACATTGATTCCATCCCTAAATGTTTCTCAAGGAACAACACCATTCAATAATTTCATTGAGAAAACATGATTCATCAGCTGACATTTTTTTTGAGTAAAAGCACTGTGTGCATTACTGCTCTTGTTGGTTTCATATGCAAGATTTTAATGTTATCTCATGTTGAATCTGTTGAGAAAAGTTTCTCAGTTAGCACACAATATCTTTTGAAAAACATGAATGCTATTGAATGCTACCGTTGCCTGGAGAAATATTCACAGAGCAGGGTCCATTGCTGGGGACTTACACACCTTAAAATTATTTAAAACATGATAGAAACTTCAAGAAATGCTTCAAATAAATGAAAGTAAGCTATATATAAAGTGAAAACAATTAACATAATTAAAAGCTTATTTAATTAAAATAAGAAAACAAAAAGAAATGTGTAGTTTAATGGAAATGAAGAAGAGAGACATAGTTGATCTCATAAAAGAATAAATTCAGCCACAGATGGCACAGTTCTGCAGCTGAAGTCAATAATTATCAATTAAAATTGTACGATGTGCAATATATATTTTTACAATTAAAAATAAAAGAATGCAGTTGGGGATGTTTTTTTCCTTAGCATGGTTAGAAGCAGATTTACTTTTTATTTTATTTTTTTTAACTAGTTTAGGTAATCATTATTTTTTTTTTCCAAGCCAATGAAAAATTAATAAATTACTTCTCTTTCCAGATGCCCTTTAACCAAAATAAATATTGTAGTTTTTACTCAGAAAGATATGTGAGATCTCTGTGGATAGGTGGAATAGGACCAGGGCATGTCTGCCAGAGGCAAAAGTTGAGGTTGTAGAGCAGATATCATCTTTTAAGGCAACTAAGGGTGATATTGTTGTAAACGTTTTCACCAATGACATTAAGAGTAGGAGATCTGCAGATTTACTTGGTCCTTGAGGTTGTCACAGACATTACCTCAGATATGCCAGACAAGCTGTACTTACTACCTGGGAGTCTAAAACGCTGATGGAACTGATATTCGGGTGACACTCAAGTCAAGTGGACCCAATTTTGGCGAAGTCCGGACGGTCTGTGACAGCCAAATCCTCTGCTTGCACTCTCACGATGGTGGGACTGTTAGTAATCCTGGGTATAACCTCCATGCATAAGTATATGGTGGGTGACCACCCAGGTGTGAACCAACGTAAGCAGGGGTTGAGGTGTGGCACCCACACCACATGGAGGAATGCCACCCCTCTATGTTACCAGGCAGTACTACGTGGTAGATGACTCTCATCAACAGGTGAAATACTACCACTTTGCTTATTGGAGGCTTGAAGTGGTGGAACCCATGTTTAGTCTCTAGAGCTAAGTTCCGGTCAACCCTTCCCTATCTCTTCCGTTATGCAGTATGAATAATGACTTTTGAGGTTATGATGGGGTGTTCGTCTAAAACGGTGTTCGCAGGCCGGCCACTATTTAGTACACCGGACCGAACCTATTGGTAACTCTTTAGGAGGCTTCCAGATCAGCTAGTGTATAATCTTGCTACCTCTACTCTGCCAGATAGTGACTGTAGGGAGTCCGAGCGGTGTGTGTATGCGGGGAGCATTGTCAAGGCCACATTATATTCTTACCATGTGTACGCCATATCAAAAAATTTCATTACTTCAAACAGCGTGTCCCATCCACTTTTTCTTACTATTGAATACACCATGAATTGTCAAACTAATAGAGCAGGCTTATCTGCGAAAAGATCTAAACCTCCCAATAACTTTTCCTAATTCATTTCACAAATATACGTGGTCTCAATTCTAATCTCAATGATGTCCATTTCCACTTGCAGTCTGCCAAACCCCATGTATTTTTTCTGACAGAATCTCAGTTATCAGTTGATTCAACTACTGCCCATCTCAGATGCCCAAATTATTTGCTGTATGATTCATTTTGCCTCAAAGGTGGTACTTGTGCATATGTCTGTGCTGATGTTCCCTGTCAGAGACTTGGCAATTTGGAATCTCCTCTCTTTGATCTTCTCTGGCTTAAAATTTTTCTACCTCATTGTGTCAAATTCATCTGTTGTCTCTACCTTTCTCCCAACTCCACTAATCACTTGGAGCTCTTTGACTTCCTCTCTTTGCAACTTGACTTTCTCCAGTGCAACTTTCCTAACAGTGAGGCAATTTTCCTTGGTGATTTTAATGTTCACAACTCCAGCTGGCTTCCGTTTTCTAGTCCCACCAACCCAGCTGGTCGAGATGCTGAGGCTTTTGCAATTACTAATGACCTTGCACAGATTGTTCATTTACCTACAAGAATACCAGACAATCCTAATCACACAGCCAACATGCTTGATCTTTTTTTCACAAACAACCCATCTAAGTACATGGTCAAAGTGAATTGTCCTTTAGGCACTTCAGTCACAACTTGGTGATTGTCTCTTCTCCAATGGAGCCTTTATCTCATGGCTATTCACAACCTCGTGTTGTTTGGCATTACAAGAATGCAAAATGGGATGACTTGCGAGATTTCTTTTCCTTGGTCGGATTACTGTTTTAAAACGTCTGATGTCAACGTTTGCTCAGGTCTTGTCAGTGAAATTATTCTTGCAGGAATGGAATCTTTTATTCCACACTCCACTTTAATATCTCGTCCTTTATCTAAACCTTGGTTTTCCAATAAATGTGTTAAGGCTGGTCAAGAGAAGGATGTTGCATATCGTAATTGACTTGTTTCTAATTCTTCAGTTTCATTTTCTGCCTGCACCAAAGCGCGCAACAGTTCTAAAGCAGTTATTAATCAGTCCACACTGGAGTTTGAACAGGCTAAGAGTAGAAAACTTGCTCCTTGCCCTGATGTCTGATGTCGAGCAGTCTGGTCTCTTCCCAAAGCTATTGGCTGCAACTTTAGTCCATCTCTGCTCCGACCATTGTCCAAACCAGATGGTTCGGTTGTCATTTCAGCCAAGGATAAAGCCGACCTGCTAGCATCCCATTTTTCTTCCAATTCATGTATTAATGATCTTGATAAAACACCTCCCACCATTCCCAACACGCTCCATTCAATGCCTCCTGTGGTCTTCCGCCACAAGGATGTCAGATGGATTTTGACGAATCTTGATGCTAAGAAAGCTCCAGGTCCCGATGATATTTCTCCACTTGTTCTCAAAACCTGTGCTCCTGAACTTATTCCTGTTCTTTGCCGCCTTTTTTCACTTTCTTATTCCAAAAGTGTTTTTCCTTCTGCTTGGAAATTTTGCTCATATCCAGCCAGTTCCTAAAAAGGGTGACAAATCCCTCCCATCCAATTATCGTCCCATTGCAATTACTTCTACTCTTTCTAAAGTAATAGAGAAATCAATTAACAGCCAACTCTTAAACTACCTAGAAACCTTCCGTCAGTGTCGATCCACTGGTGATATTAAGGCTTATGTTACCCATTTATGGACTAATTCAATGGAAAGGTTTGGTGAACCAAAAGTAGTTGCTCTTGACATCTCGAAGGCTTTCGATCGTGTTTGCCAACTGTTTTTAGTAATTGGTTATCCAGTTTTCTCTCTGATGGCTCACTGAGGGTGATGGTAGATGACTCTCTGTCTTCTAACTTCTCTACTAGTGGCCTCCAAGGTTCAGTTCTTTCCCCCACTCTTTTCCTCTTGTATATTAATGACCTTCCATTGATTGGAAATCCTATCCACAGTTTTGCCAATGATAGCACATTGCATTCTACTTTCCATTTTGAGAAACCTTGCCCTGCTCAATCAGCTTCAACTTCTCGAAAATCTGCTACCAATTCCTTAAATGCCAATCCTCGGGTAATTCTCCAGGGGGGAAAGACAACTTAATTGATTTCAACCCTTCAAAAACTCAGTCTTGTCTTATATCTCACAAAAAGGATTCTTCTGCGCCTATGCTTATATTTAGTGACACTCCGATTTCTAGGCAAAATGATATATCTCTTTTGAGGATTACCCTGACTTCTAATCTCCCTTGGCACAAGCACATTACAAATATTGCTTCCTCTACATCTAAAAAACTTGGTTTTCTCTTTCGCTCTCGGTGTTACTTTTCTTCCAAACAGCTGCTCACTCTGTATAAATCGCAAATCCACCCTGCTATGGAATATTGTTCCCACATCTGGGATAGTGCCCCCAAAACCTCTCTCAGGCTTCTTGATTCCATTCAGAAGAGGGCAATTAGGTTAATTAATGATTCATCTCTAACAGAGTCTCTCCACTCGCTGTCTCATAGACATACTGTTTCTGCTGCATGCCTCTTCTACATATACTTCCATGGGCACTGTTCTTCTGAATTGGGTTCTGTAATTCCCGCTCTCTCTCTTTCAAAACAGTCCAGACACGTGCCGCCACCAGCCAACATCCATTTACTGTCCAACTTAAAACTCACAGAACCAACTTTTCATCTTCCTCGTTTATTCATTCATCTGCCATTTTCTGGAATGACCTTCCTTCATATTTATTTCCTGAAAATTGCAGTCTACAGAAGTTCAAGTCCAATGTTAACAAATATCTTCTTTCGTCTTCTCAACCTCCAACCCAAGCACGGTACTAAGTACTATAGGTTCTTATACCGCTCGTGTTTGGGGTTTACATTAAAAAAAAAAAAAAAAAAACCTTAACAAGTACAGGTCAGTGTTGAAAAAAAGTCGTGAGTTACGGGTATATGATAAGAGCCTTGTCAATCGATTCAGCCCTGGAGAGATTGTGCAAGGCTTGTGGGATAGAATTTTTTTCAGCATAGCGTGTGTGCTTGTTAACAGGAGAGACTGCGTCTTTAAGGATGGGATACACTTAAATAGAAAGGATGCAAGAGTGTTTGTTGATTGTATCGGGGCAGTATTAGCTGGGTCAGAAAACTGCTAGCTTGGGGGGATTCACAGACAAAAAGGTTAAAATTAGAAGTCGGCAGAGGTGAAGGTGATTCTTGCACTAATTCTATTAGAATGAGCAGCGGCCTGTACAGAGGGGTGCTGGGAGTTTAGGGACTGAAGCTAGTCATCATGAAACAAATAAATACATGGACAGTGTTAGGGTAACTAAGAATAAGAATAGGTGTATATATACTTTCATTTACACCAGTGCTAGAAGTATAGTATATAAATTTCATGATTTTGAAGTGCTGGTCAAGACATCAAAGGTGGATATTGTTGGGATATCAGAGACGTGGTGTCACACAGATATTGGGAATGCAGAATTGGAATTTGAGGAGTACAATTTGTACAGAAAGGATAGGAAGGGAGTAGGGGTTATGCTGTTAATTAAGAAAAACATAAAATCTAAACAAGTGCAATGTTCAGTCAGTTTGGTGTGACATAAGCACTGGGAAAGCAAAACTAAGAGTAGGAGTATGTTATAGGCCCAATGACTTGAATGATAACAACGAACAATTGTACAGAGAAATAAAGTGGGCTAGTAAATCAGAATGTCTTATAATGGGAGATTTTAACTTCCCAAATATTGACTGGAACTTGTGGGTTAGTAACTCGCACACTAGGAAGACTTTTGTGGATTTATTGGTTGATTGTTTTCTGCAGCAGCATGTTCGAGAGGCAACCAGAGAGGGTAATACTCTTGATCTGGTTATCAGCAGTGATCATTGGTATGTTAAGAATTTGCAGATAAAGGAACCACTAGGTGGTAGTGATCACAGTGTACTGATGTGGGATTTACCCAAAGAGGTAACTAGCATCAGGGGTAAAAGAAACGATTTTTAGTTTCGTAAAGATGACTACAGTGGTTTCAGACAGTTTTTAAATTCTGTACAGTGGGACTAACTGATGATGTTACCAACAGCAAATTCTAAGTGGGAAGCATTCAAAGAATTAATTGTTGAAGCTACTAAACTTTTCATTCTGAATAAGAAATATTGTTCAAGGTTTAGGCCTAAATGGCTGTCAAATGAACTAATGAGACTCATGGCAGAGAAGAAAAATGCATGGGATGCATATAAATTATGATGCGACACAGAAGCCTACGGCAGATATAAGCTAGTCTGTAATCAAGTCATAAAAAGGATTAGGCAAGCGAAGGCAGAGTACGAGAAATCTTTGGCAAAGGGTGCTAATAAAAACAGCAAGGACTTTTTTACTTATATGAACCTAGAAGGAAGGGGATGAATCTGATTGGTCCACTTGATATTGATGGTTTGACTGTTGATGATCCTGCTCAGATAGCAAACAAACTGAACGAGTATTTTGCATCTAAATTCACACATGAGGAGTTATTAAGGAAGGAAAATGCCAGAAGTTTATCAAATTGTAATAGGGTGCTTTATGATTTTGTAATAACTGAGAGGAAAATGGAGGTGAAATTGTTGAAGTTAAACATAAGAAAAGCACCTGGGGTGGATGGGATCTATACAGTTCTGTTAAAGGAGGTAGGGCTGCCACCTCTCTAACCTTACATTTGGGCAAAAAATCTGGACTTTTGAGGATGCCTTTCTCTATTTTACCAACACACAGCTTACATTCTCTTACAGTCTTTTCAAAAATGCCTGAATCTTTAATAACAGTTTATTATGATAATAGGGTAATGACACATCACTCGCAATGTAATAACATGTTAAATATTTTAATTCAATAGCTCAAATCCCTTTAATTAACAGAATTCACACTTACCATTCTTATGCAGATTGTTAATTCGTAATAAATTATGCACAAAAAAATTTAATTATGTTATGAATGAAAAAAATACTTTTGTTTTTTTCTCAGCATAATTTATTTGCTGTTCTCTACATTTCTTTTATATTTTTCCACTGATGCAATTTTTCTCTGTAAATATGTGTTTTAGGATAAATATGAATGGAAATCTTTACACAGCATGTCACTGAAATTGAATTTTGTAAGCAATAGTCTCTTAATTGAATCCACATCAATCGAATTTCTATCACTGAAAACAGTCTTTCAATAAATGCATTTATTGAAAAGAAAAATTGAGGAATTATTAACAGCTCTTCATTCTTACAGTGGCTAAAATGATTAGCCCATCTTACATTACAAGGAACAGAAACTTCAGTATCCTTAATTTCCACTACTAATTTTTTTTTTAATTACAAAACTGATCAAAGCACTTCACATCATCCACACACACACTCCTTTTGTATGAAGATACCTAATTGTTGAAACCGCACTATCCCATTCAAGTGGCTCTCTTAAAGACATCCACCTGAATGAAGAAACTTCATCCATTGGTTTCAACCACATGTCCAAGTATTCAGTGCATGATGAATATAATTTCTGGATATTTCTTCTGAAAATTCTGCATTTCTCTGTATATCCTTCTTGGCTCTTCTCCAACATTTACTTTACTTTGAGGGAAATTAACTGACATTTACTTCTTTCTGACAGAAAGAAGTATCACCTACGGAAGCACGAGCTTCAATAACTTCTATCAAAGAATTGTCATTCCTTTAAATGCTCATTATATGTGAATTGAAGACTGACATTACGGTTCAGCAATGAACAAGATAACTTTCACTAAACTCATCTTCAAAGAAAAGTTAAAATCTTGTGGAGATTTCTTGAAACAAAAAGAAAGACCTTAGGGCTGGATAAATACTTATAATCCTTTCAATTGCAGGTAATAGAGAAAGCCAGCATGTTCTGCTATGATACAGAAGTTTTTTATAGGTAACCTCTGTAAATTCACATAATTTTTTTAGGTTTTCAACAGGTAGTGTGTAGACACTGAAATAATTAAAAATCTTAGGAACAAGAGTCAATATCTACATCAGTTGCATCTGCTCCATGCTGGATACAGTTATGCAGAATGTGGGCAGTGCAGCCCACTCCTATTAGCGGTCAACCAAATAATCTTTGTAAATTTTAAAATACATTATTCTCATTGTATCTCTGCACTCCTCCAAACATTGTGTTAACAATTATCTCCACCTAATGCAATATTTTTCATAGCCAGAAATAGTAGCTGCAGTCTTACCTGACTTATTTAATTCTTGTTAACCTTTGAGCCACCATTTGTCCAGTCAAAATGATGCACAAGAATAGGGAAAATTTTCAAAAATCCATGATTACTGGCATCAGTGGAAACTCCAAAAAACTGTACATAACAACTTCTTCAACTGAATGGACTGCTAAGACAGGATTATTAATGGCTTCAGTCTTTGTTTTTGCACAAGATAATCTCCTAGCAATATCTGAATCAGAGCATATCAACTTCTGTTGTAGAAGACATCGAATTATAGCTGTGGTGATGTGCCACTGTATGAAAGGCAAAGGTTCCTTCAGCAACACTCTTGCATCAAGCCGTTTAGGGACGTTTATTAAAAAATCCATTACCTTGCTGCAACATTTTTCAAATCTAATGTTCTTATGTTTCTCTGAATTCATGTTGGATGCTCAAATCACCTGAACCCTTATTAGCAACCAAGATGTAGCTTTCTGGACTGCAAACGATGCATTCTGCCACCTCATCTACTGTTCTCTTTCAAAAACCTGGATATTTTATCCTCAAGTCATCCAAAACTTGCACTTCCTTTTTGGCATAATAGGTATTCCCGAATTTGTGTAAATTAAGGGATTATTTGAAGAAGTGACAGATTACTTCATCAGCTGATAATTAAGAAATACCGCATACAAAAGCTGTGCTTACTCATAATAAATACGACAAATTGAAGCTGAACAAATTATAGTTTCTACGAACTGCTGAAAGAATAGAAAATGTGAGATCTCTTAATTTTAAAAATGTGGAATTGTAATTTCATTACAATTCCACATTTTTAATTCCACATTAATTTCATTACAATTCTTTTCAATTCCACATTAATTTCATTACAATTCCACATTTTTAAAATTAAGAATGAATTTCAGGTAAAATAAGGTTCAAATAAGTAAAATCCAAATTAGGATGAATTTCAGGTAAAATAAATAACGAGAGAAAATTTATTTTCAATTGTCTACTCACCAAGAATGTAAAAGAGAATTTAAAAAAAAATGGAGTGAAAAGGTCAAACTTTTTTTTATGAGTACCCCAAACACAAGAGGTATTAGAACCTATAGTATAGTACTTAGTACCGTCCTTGGGTTGGAGGTTGAGAAGACGTAAGAAGATATTTGTTGACATTAGACTAATTTTCAGGATATACGTATGGAGGAAGATTGTTCCAGAAAACAGCAGTTGAATGAATAAACGAGGTAGATAAAAAAAGTGTGGTTCTGTTAGATTGAAGTTGGACAGTAAATAGGTTTTGGCTGGTGGCAGCACGTGTTTGGACTGGACTGTTTTGAAAGAGAGAGTGGGAATTATAGAAGCCAGTTCAGAAGAACAGTGCCCATGGAAGTATCTGTAGAAAAGGCATGCAGCAGAAACAGAACATCTATGAGACAGAAAGTGGAGAGAGACTGTTAGAGATGCATCATTAATTAACCTAACTGCCCTCTTCTGAATGGAATCTACAACGCTGGAGAGGTTTTGGGGGCACCGCCCCAGATGTGGGAACAATATTCCATGGTAGGGGCGGATTTTAGATTTGTACAGAGTGAACAACTGTTTAGAAGAAAAGTAGCACCGAGAGCGAAAGATAAAACCAAGTTTTTTAGAAGCAGAGGAAGTAATATTTGTAATGTGCTTGTGCCAAGAGAGATTAGAAGTCAGGGTAATCCTCAAAAGATATATATCATCATGCCTAGAAATCGGAGTGTCACCAAAGATAAGCATAGGAGCTGAAGATTCCTTTTTGTGAGATATAATACAAGACTGGGTTTTAGAAAGATTGAAATCAACTAAGTTGTCTTTGTCCTACTGGAGAATTACCTGGAGATAAGAATTTAGGGAATTGGTAGCAGATTCGAGAAATTGAAGGTGATTGAGCAAGGCTAGGTTTCTCAAACTGGAAAGTGGAATGCAATGTGGTATCATCAACAAAACTATGGATAGGATTTCCGGTCAATGGAAGAAGGTCATTAATATACAAGAGGAAAAGAGTGGGGGAAATAACTGAACCTTGGGGAACATCAGTATTAGTGGAGAAGTTAGAAGACAGAGAGCCATCACCCTCAATGAGTGGTCAGAAAGAAAACTGGATAACCAATTACAAAAAACAGTTGGCAATATATAAGATGGAAGCTTGTTCAGAAGACCTTTATGCCAAACATGATCGAAAGCCTTTGAGATGTCAAGAGCAACTGCTTGTGTTTCACCGAACTTTTCCATTGAATTTGTCCATAAATGGGTAACATAAGCCAGAATATCACCAGTGGATCAACACTGATGGAATCCATACTGGTGATCATTGATCAGATGGAAGGATTGGAAAGGTGAATTTCCGCACATCTGTTCTACTGTTGTCTTTCCTCAATTTGAATTTCTGTTTCCTCAGGTGAGTAAACTGAGTAAAAGGAAGAATCCCATTAATATTGAGCTTGCTCAAACCATTCAAGCCCTTATACACCTCAATTAGATCACCTTGCAAGTGCCTAGTCTCCAGAACCTGCAAATTGCAGAACTTGGCTTTTCTTAGTAACACCAACCCTTTTTCCCACTCACCAATCTCGTTGCCCATCTCTGTACTCATTCCAACAGCTCTACATCATTCCTAAAATGAGAACTCCAGACCTGTATACAATACTCAAGCAGTAGCTTGACCATTTACTCATAGAAGGGGACATTCACCTCCTTATCCCTGCTAGCAAAATTCCTGTGTATCACTGACTTTCACACAGGACACTGGCAAAAATAGACATTGGCCTCTGAGACGGTAACTAGCTACCATATTTGTCAGTATCAGTTTATTCAGTTATGAATTTTTGTAAACAACAACATGTAACATTTGTTTCTAGGATAAAATCATATTTCAAATTGCAAGAAACAATAATTGCAAAGTGCATGATGAATAGTTTGTGTATTTTTATAAGTTGCCGCTATTGACTGCAGTTAGTGTTCTCTGTTACAGACTGCAGTATTGCAATCTGTAAAATTTGCTTCTGTTATTTGTAACACAATTGGTAGTAGTACATCCTTGCGGAGGAAGGGGGGGGGTTAAAGTAGCCCACCAATACCCACATTATATCAAGGGTGCAGTGTATTTCTATAAGAAAAATATCTGTGAAATGGATGGAACTGTAATACAGCCTACTACATCTACCAAAGGGTTAAAAGTTAATTACATTCAATATACTAAATATCTGGGTTGTGATTTATGCTAAGGTAAAGAAAGCAACACGAGAACCACAGGAACTTTTACTGGTCAAGACCGTTTTCCCATACCGCAGCTTCTCCCTGCATTCTCAGTAAACAGAACGTGCATGTTATTGGTAGTGGCAGTAGAAGTTGATAATGATGTGTTGATTAGTTTTTTTCTTATTATTAAAAGCAGATTATCAGAGTTCATAAGTGTGCTGAAATTTACTTATGGGTACACCCTCCAGACTGCCTCAGTCTTAGGGTGTTTATCCCTCCCCTCCCCGCTGTTTTAACCCGATACAAAAACGACTTCCACAGGCGGTCTGTGTTATCAATAGTTGCAGTAGAAGTTGTTTTTCTATCAAGTTAAAACAGCAGGAAGGGGATGTATAAACACCCTAAGACTGAGGCAGTCTGGAGGGTGTACCGGTAATTAAATTTCAGCCGCAAAGGCAACTCCAATAATCTGCTTTTAATAATGAGAAAAAGGTAATCAGTACATCGTTATAGACTTTTATTGCCATTACCGTTAACATGCACCATCTGTTTACTGAGAATGCAGGGAGAAGCTGCAGTACCGGGAAACGCATTTGACCGCTAAAAGTTTCCCGTGGCTCTTGCGTTGGCTTTCTTTACTTTCACCGAGATTTAAAGCACAAAGCGACAACTGCAAGCTTTCACCAAATCTGTTGTTTACATTTTTAAAACCATCCACTTTTTAATTTATTTATTATTATTATGACAGCCCCAAACACGAAAGAAACAGAAGCTGTTAGAACCTGTAGTACTTAGTACTATGCATGGATTGGAGGCTGAGGAGACAAAAGATACTTGTTGACATTAGTGTTTGAATTTATGGAGATTGTAATGTTCACAAAATACATGTGAAGGAAAGCTAATTCCAAAAACTAGAAGGAACAGAGGAGAGGAAAAGTTCTGTGAGTTTGGAGTGGAATAGTGAATGGTTGTGTACTGTTACACAAAGTTCAAAAGAACAGTATCCTTGTAAGTATTTATACACTATGCAGCAGAAATTGAACGTTGGTGAGGAGACATAGAGGGTGGAGACATTGTGTGAAATAATGAAATTTTTGGTTATGGTGTACACACCCAGTTCACTGACATAATGTAATGTGGCGTCTACAATGCTTCCTGTATACATACTACTCAGACCCCTTCCAGTCATCCTGATTAGCTGATTCAGATACCTTCCAGAGTTTGTCCATTGTTATAATGGCCAGCTCGCAAACACTTTTAGAGCTGTACCCTCAGAATATGAGAAATATTGGATCTCATCATGACCTCAAGAGTCATCCACTTATGCTGCATGAAAAAAGAGATGTGGCTGCTGGACCTTTGCAACATGGGATTTACAACTTGAATCCTCCAGCAAAGTCTTAGTTTTGCACTGAATGGGGAGAGTCATCAACCACCTAGTATTGCCTGTTGAAAGGGGGGAGAGCAGCATCCTCTGTATGATGTGGATGCCACACCTTGATCCCTGCTTACTTTGGTTCACATCTTGGTGATCACCTCCAGTATGCAGTATGCCAAGTACAGTTTTCACACCTTGCCCTTGTGGGGTATATTCAGTGTTACTGACAGTCCCATCATGCAGGTGCAACCAGAGTATCCAGTTATTGCAGAACAACCAGACTTCACTAATTTCATTTGTTCTGATATGCAAATTAGACCTCTTTATCAGCTTCATTCCAGCAAGCTCTGGCCTGTCATACCTGGGAGAATGTCTTTGAGAAACCTTAGGTTGCAATCTACTTAGTCAACTTAAGTTTAAAAAAAGTAAAAGCCAAAATATTATAATAATAATAAAAAAATAAATAAATAATAATAATAATAAAGAGCACCTCCAGTTAATAAACATGTTTAGGTATAAAGAACAACCACTCTACATTTTTGTGCACAGCATCAGCAATCTCCACTTACTTCTTGGGCAGAACCAACTTTGAAGCAGAACCAACCTAATGAAACCAAATTTGTTTTTTGGGACCTATCCTTGTCACTGCTTTAGAATGCGATTGTTCAGCAAAGTTGCTTAAGATAAATGATACACTGTGATTGCCAAACCCCCTACAGAAAAGTTTTTGGACAAAAAATTATTCAATTTTAGTGCAGCTTTCTGATGGAGTGCTGCTTCAGAAAGCTACATTCAGATTTTCTATTGTTGTGTATAATTTATAAAAGCCAAAGCAATAGCACCTAAAGAAGTGTAGCCTTTGCAGAATAAGTTCTAGATTATTGGTTTTTTAATTTTTAAATTTTTTGTAGAATAATTTCTAGATTATTGGTTTTTTATTTTTTATTTTTTGTAAAATAAGTTTGGAATTAGAAGTATTACTCTAGTATGAAACATCTAATTCATTCTTGGGGACAAAAACAAATTTTTTTTTTTTAATATAGATATAATTGCTTTTTTTTTCCCTTAAGTTATTTTCACCTGGAAGTTTTCATGGTTACATTTATTCCCGGTGGAGCTCTTAAGGATAAATGGGTTGTTGCTACAGTTAAGAAGTTTGTATATACTGCATCAAATACTAAGCGTTTAATTAATCTTAACTACCTGTGACGAAAAAAAAAAAAAGTTATACCTCAAAATTAAAAAGTAGTAATTGTGTTTTGGCCTTGTGAAAAGTAGGAAGATCTTCTCATCGTATCATCTGTTGTGTTTTTGTGCCCTGTAGGATTGAACTCCCTTGCCAGATGCAAGGGAGTTCAATGAATTTTTAGATGGAGTCCAGATGAATTTTTAAGTGGAGAAATATGGCCATAAAAAATTATTCACAATTCTGTTTCTGTACAAAATACATCTGATGAGGCATTTTTTCGCTCAAACATCATTCATTATCTGCTCTTCTCTTAATTTTCCATAGATCTGTGGCTTCAGCTTTGAGTCCTTTTATTCTATACCACCCATTGTGTTGCAAGTTGTAGTTAAGAGGTTTGGGGGGTTATAATATGATTATTGTTATTGAGGCTTTTTTTTTTTTTTTTTTTTTTTGGAATGTGCTACTCAGTGAAATTGTCTTGTAAATAGTCTGTAACTTTCTGAGCCCTTATCAGATAGCAAGTGTTTAGATACAGTGAATTGGTAACTTACAAAATATGGTCTCATAAGGTGTCAGAAGTAAGTGATAGATATTTTATAGATAAAAGTGGAATAATAACAAGGTAACTCCTGGTAAAGGTGAATTTGGTATTAAATATTTCCGTATTAAGACCATTGCATTTATTAGGCAGTTTAAATCTTGTGGACCATGAGAAGACACGAAAATCATACTTTTGTATATGTATATTTAAGTTATACCTTCTAATAGCTTCGTGGATTAACATGTGTATATATATATATATATAAACAATTTTTTTTTTTTTCCTCAGTTAAAAAGTGTTTAAAAATTGACTGAAAAATATTGAAAACTCTTTAATTGTGTAACTTGCTATAGAATTAAAGGCTGTGTAAAGTATGCATTTTGCTGTTTTTCATATGTTTTGAAAAATCATTTCTTATTTGCATATTTTATCATCTTTTTTTTTTTTTTTTTTCAGTAAGTTTAAAAGTATTGTTTGATTCATGTCCATAAATAAAATTATTAAATACACATTTTCTTCTTTTATTAATCCACATAATCAACTTTTTCAGTAATTCACAGTTGGTAGCCCTGATTTTCCTAATGGCTACAGTGCCACAGTTTAAATCATTTTTAATGATAAGCTATTGTTTATGTTATTATTAAAATGGCATCTGATTATGCTTTTTTTTTTTTTTTTTTTATCTCTTGGCAGGCTCGTGGTGGCCGTGGTATACCCCTTGGACACGTCGTTGGCCACCAACTGCACCATGGCAAGGCCCTGGTTCCTCTCCCCCTGGCCCTCGCCCACGATACTCATGGGGGAACCCATGGAATTCCTGGTCCAGTCCTAATTCCCACTCCTGGGGTCGTTCCACAGGAAAGTCTGGCCGGTAAGCATAAGTTCGTTGGGAGCCACCAGAACCAAGGGGACTCTAAATGGCACATTCAGAACAGTAGAGCTACTTTTGGTGGCGCTTGGGGTAGCCAGCCAATTCCTCAACAGCCACTGGACTCCTCAAACTACAACAGCTACCGGAGGTGGGCTGCGAGGAACAACCCCCAGTGGTATCAGGATTCCTTTGATCAACAGTGAGGTTGAGAAATCCACTTAGATCTGCCAATTTATCCTCCCACAGCAGGCAGATCTAGTGTGTGTGTGTGTGTGTGTGTGTGTGTGCTAGTGTAGCAAAGTACTTTTTTTGCTTCTGCTTGTGGCTGGGTTGAACCAGCATAAACTAACTATGTTTTCCATAGAGGAGGTATCCTTATTGTAAGGAAGAGAAAGCCTTCATTTGAATTATGTTAGCAGTGTTGGTGATAGAAAAGTGATGGGGGGGGGCATATTTTTGTGCTCAAGTGTAAGGGAGTAGGAAAATAATATACAGTGAAGAGGCCTGAGAACTGAGTGATGCATTAGGTGAGCCATTCAGAAGAAACTGTGTTCTGATTAGTGCCACCAGCTGCAATGGGATATCCACAAGCAGAATTGTTCATTTTCAGAATGGGCCTTTCTAGAAATATGTACTTTGTAATAACATTTCAGAATGTGAACATCTTCATAACTAAAAATTATATTTACAGATATACTCAAGAAATAATATTTTGAATAAATGTTTTAATGTTAATTGAAGGGATTTTAATCTTCATAAAATTAAACTGTTGTGCCAAATATTAAAAAAATTTAAATATTTTGAGCATTGTATTACAGTGTTTAGTGAAATTTAATCATTAAGTGTTAAATACAAATTTAAATCCGTAGGTGTTCTTAGAACTTTTAAAGCCACTGTGAGTTGGGTAATTGATGTAGCTGAAATACTTTCTAGCAATTTGGTTTCCAGAAAGGTCCATTAATCATCTGAAATTTATTTGCATGGCCAACATAGCAAATTTTGTCCTCACACATCATGAAATGAAATTACTGGTAAACATTCCTGATAATGCCAGATAATTTGCACTATAATGATTTTTTTTTTTTTTTAGACTTTTTCTATTCTTAATCTTTCCTCAGCAAATTTATATAACCAAGTTTGAAACACCTTTAAATTGGCTTTTGGGACCGCATTTAATAAAGTAGTGCATGTAATTCATATTTTGTGTTTAAGTCTTCATTAGTTTAGCTACAGGTACTGAAATATTTCCATGCATTGTATGTTTACACACTGCACTGCTGTAGTCATTTGGATTGTTAAGTATTAGCATCTACTAACTTCCCAGTTTTGTTAATCAGTCCTGGAGTTTTTGTGATCATGATACAAAACGTTCTGTTGTTAATTCACGTGCAAACATTCTGTTAAAATGATGTATTCTGATTTATTAATTAGTTTATTTGCTGTTAAAACAGTAATCTCTTGTTGATTTGTAAAAGTGTATTGCAAGCCTTTGTTCTAGCGAGGCACTGGCTGGTAACCTTTAATCGGTCCCCTGAAACTGGTGGCTGCACCCTGGCATGTGAAAAACTGTGATGATGACTGTAAACCTGTTGAACACGTCTGGAATAAACCAGTTTGATTTTAATAATCGTTCTTTTTTAAATAAGCTGCTACAATTTGAATTGTTTCTATTTGTGCACTAAAGAATATAGGCAGTAATGCATACTATGATGTTCATTACACAGAGAAGAGGAGGGAACTCATTTCTGCAGCACTTGTGACACAAGAATTTGGAAATTGGTTACATCTCTGAGATGAAAGGCATTCTTTTGCACACACGTACTTGAAGCATATACAGTAATAAATGCTTTATGGTGTGTTGCATTGGTGCGAAGGATGCTTCTCCACATTAGTCGAACTGGTTTGTTTGTTTGTGTCCTTTTGCAGTCGTGGAAAAAAAAAAAAAAAAAAAAAAGTCGTGACAGGAGATGCATTGGTGTACATAATTCATCTGACTGGTGAATTCTGTATCTCAACACAAGTTTGTTTGGGATAAACAGCAAGACGTAATTGAAAATCATAAACTTGAAAAATTTATTCTCTCTCTCTAACTGTCATTCATAACAACATCAGGCACAGTATTTGCTTCACAAAGCTTTATTTATTTTTTTTTTTCTTGTGTGTGTGTGGGGGGGGGGGATAGCAAGAAATGGTTTAAATTGGGAGACTTCAAAATTTTATATTAATTCTAACAGTATATTTTGTAAGATCAAAAAACATCTTTTAGAAATAAGTTATGTGATAATAGATAATTAAACTCAAGTTTTACTGTTTTTCGGTCTCAAATACACCAACATGCCAATCAAACAGTTTATTTTGATAACGAGACAAATTTTTTCCTAAAGACCACAGGAAATGAAAAAAAAAAAAAAAAAATTAAAAATTAAACCAAAATAAAAAAGAACTGAACATGCATCAGGATAGTGTGTCTCTTCAGTACTACCATTGGTGATTCAGCTGTGAGTTTCTTGCACAAATTGTCACATGTATGCTCAGTGCAACTATCTTAGGCCAAAACATGGTTTGCTAATGGGTGAGATTGAGTCTCAAAGATGAGTAATTGCCCTGGAGAATAACAAATCAAGGGGCTCATCAGTTACCAAAGTGTCCAGTACCAAAAACCGAAGGAGCTTTCCCAAAGGGATGGGCATCAGAAATTGATCATAAAATAAAGAATACTCTGGTTCCAAGTAATCTTGGAAGCTACTAGGCTTTTCATACCAAACAAGACATATTGTTCAATGTTTAGACCTACATGGATATCAGATGAACTAATGAGACATGCGGCAGAGAAGACAAATGCATGGGATACATATAAATTAGCAGGTGACACGGAAGCCTATGATAGGTATAATCTGGTCTGTAACCAAGTCACAAAGGAGGTTAGGCAGGCAAAGGCCAGATTACAAGAAATCTTTGGCAAAGGATGCAAAGAGAAACATCAAAGAGTTCTTTACTTATGTAACTCTAGGAGGAAAGGGATGAATCAGATTGGTCCACTTGATATCGATGGTTCAACCGTTGATGATCCTGCTCAGCTAACTAACAAACTAAATGAGTATTTTGCATCTACATTCACACATGAGTAGTTATTCAGGGAGGGGAATTAAACTCTGGCAGTGAGCTAGATGATTTTGTAATAATTGAGAGTAAAGTGGAGAAGAAATTGTTGAAGATAAACATAAGAAAGGCACCTAGGGTGGATGGGATCTATCCAGTTTTATTAAAGGAGGCAGAAAAAGAAGTAAGCAAACCCTTGGCCATAATTATGAGAGCTTCCTTGGACTCAGGAGAGGTACCCATGGACTGGAGATGTGCAAATGTGACCCCAATTCACAAAGGAGGATCAAAGGGCAACACAAGTAATTACAGACCTGTTAGTTTAACTTCTCAAGGCGCCTCCTTAGCCAGGTGGGAAGGAGCAGCAGTGCGTAGCACACGCTTCTTGATTACCGGGGTTCGAGCCCGTCACCACCAAATACGGAGGATGCGGAAAGGTCAGGGAATGACCACCGCATATCCCGGAGCAATAGCTGCTAATGCTCCTAAATAATAAACAACAACCAGTTTAACTTCTGTTCCAGGGAAATTAATGGAGGCACTGGTTAAAGAAGCGCTGCAGGATCATCTAGACAAGGCTTCATTTATAGCTCAGACACAGTATTGGTTTGTTAAGGGGAAGTCTTGTCTGACCAATTTGATTGGATACTATGATGTGGTCACAAAGAAACTGGATACAAAGAATAATTTTGATATCATATACAGGCACTCCTCTACTTACTTACAAACGACTTGCATACAACTCGCAGATACGTACAAAGATCAAAGCTGTTGTTATGTTCGGTTTTAGGAATCAGTTTTGAACACCTTCGTAATATTTCTCTAAAGCCGATTTCTAGAGGTCACCACCATAAAACAATTAGCAGTTTGCAGTTTATTGGGCTTTTCTTAGTACAAGCTGTTAAAAATGGGTAGTAAACTCGATCTTATTGTATTTGCGATGATACCGATAGCTGGCATTCTGTGGAATTTTACGTTATTGTGATGAAATGTACTTCCCCTTCACTGAAATCTTCAATCATATAAAAAACATAAATTTTCAGAATCTTGTTTTCGTTCCTATTTTTTGAGCTTCATAAAGTACTCTATATCTCACTTGTGCATATCGTGTTAGTTACAATTTGTGTATGCCATGTTCTTTGTTATTGATTGCTTATCTTTTTTACTGTTTTAAATTTAAAACCATCCCTGAAAATGTCAGTGAACAGAGACATCAACTAGTTAATATGTACATATTACAGTACATACTAATTAAGCTATGCACGTAAGCGTAAATTTATTTTTGTTTTGCTAACCTGTGGGGAAATAATCATCCGATTTTAATGCATCATTTAATTTTGTTAATTGGAGGAAGTAAGGTGTAAATTTGTGCTCTGTATCTTTACTTTTATAACCTGTGGATAATATTTCTCCTATTTTCGCTTATTATAATTGCCATTTAATACAATTAAAATTAATTTTGCAAATGTGTTCACAATGATCGGCACTTCCTACATATTGTATACAGTAGTGAACAGTTTTATTTTGGAGAGTCGATCGGAGATTATGTATCCTATTTAGATTAAATAAATAATTTAATTTATTTAATAAAATTATAATTTATAATTTATTTATAAAAATAATTTTAAAAATACTGTACTCTAAATTATTATTCATTGTATGGTTTTTCAGCCTCATTTAACTTGGTTATAAATCTTAAAATGCTATACATGATGAAGTTTGTTGGGGGTTATAATCTCTGCAATGGACTTATGTACAAAACGGACTTACATACATGAAAAAATACTGATTAAGTATATGTAAGTCGAGGAGTACTTGTATATGGATCTTAGAAAGGCTTTTGATACTGTTGCACATGGCAGACTGCTGCACAAATTGGAGCAGTGTGGCATTGGAGGCAAATTGCTGCTATGGATAAAGGGATGGTTGAGTGGGAAAGGACAGAGAGTGGCAATGTGGCAATGTTAAGTGTTTGCAATCTGCTCAGGTATGATAGGAATGACAATATGGCGAATGTCTTATGGATTGACTCCAGAGTTAGTGATAGTATTAGTAAAGGCTGTATAATGCAAGGAAGTCTAAAGTTTGTTGCACCAGCAAAAAAAAAAAAAAAAAAAAGAAAAGAGTAAAATAATAAATATAAAATGGTTAATAAACAATAAAAAAAGAGGGAATTGACAGCCTATGCATTTCCCTCCTCCCGTAGGTAACTCTCCAACTGACCTTTGAATTTCCCCAAACTGTCCGCCTCAAACACCCTTGTAGGTAACTTATTTCAGTAATTTATAACTTGCTGGCTAAAATAAAACTTCTTGCAATCCAGTCTAAACTTCTCCCCATAACTTGAATTTATGGCCTAGTTGTAGAATCATTTATATAACCTTAAAATCATTTTAATTCTCATTCGTTTTACCTTTGCTTCTCAAAACCTTAAACACCCCAATCAAGTCTCCTCTAAGGTCCTAGTTAACAAGCTATGCAAACCACATATTTAAAGTCTTTCCTCGTATGGATGCCCGTTTGCCGATCTCACCAGGTGAGTGACTCGTCTATGGACTCTTTCAAGAAGCTTAATGTCTTTTTTTAGGTTCGGTCTAATAATAGCTTTATGTAGAGGGATTATGATGTCCTTATCTCTACTACCAAATGTTCAGTAAATCATTGAAAGGACACAATTGGTCTTCCTTGCAATCTGACTGCAATACTTGGAGAACTTCATGCCTAACCATATCGTAACTCCAAAGTCCCTTGCTTCCATTACTAGCTTTAGTTCAACTCCACCAATGTATAAATTATTTTGGGGTTGCTGTTCCCCTGGTGTAACACCTTGGATTTTGCTGAATTAAAGCATGGCGGCCACTTTTCTGATCATCCCTGATGTATATCTACGTCACTCTTGAAGAAGTTCTGCTTGGTGGTAATCATTAACTACTGTACTGATCTTTACATCATCTGCAAATTTAGACTTCATGCTCTCTACCCCTTCATCGATGTCATTTAAGAAAATCAGAACAACAGTGGTCCCAATACTAATCCTCGAGGAACCACAATTATTACATTAACCCAATCTGAAGAATAATACAACCCTCTGCCTCCTACTCTGAAGCCATCCTGCTATCCATCTAAGGATTTTTCTTGTGATTCCAACCTGTTCCAGCTTATAAAGTAACAGCTCATGTGGGACTGAGTCAAATGCTTTGCTGAAATCTAAAGAAACAATGTCACAATTTTTTCCCTAAATCCAGCTCATTTGTGACCCTGTCAAAATAGCTAACCAGATTTGTTAAACATGATTTTCCCTTTACAAAACCATGCTGAGTATCCTTCAGAATTCTGTTGCTATCTAATTGATCTTGAATTCCACCCTTGATCATTGTCTCCATGACTTTCCTTACTACTGAAGTTACCCTGACCAGTCAGTAATTTCACACTTCACTCTTAGAACTGCCCTTTTATATTGGGGATATATTGGCATTTTTCCAATCCACCAGAATCTCTCCTGTCCATTGATGTTCTCATAATTAGCTTTAATTGTTCAGTGCACTCACTTGCCACCTCGGTTAAAGTTATGAAGTATATGCCATCCACCCCAGGAGGCTCGAAAGTTTTTTCATTAAATAATCATGTGATATTTCAATATCATTAATTACATATTTTTCAACTTCACTCCCATAATTTCTCATTGACATAAAGGATTTTTCTTCTGTAAATATCGATGCAAAATAACTGTTGAGTTCATCTGCAACATCGGCTGGGGTATCTAATACTATCCCACAACCATTACATAAGGGTCCAATCTGATTTGTCCTCTTCTTTGTATTTATATATGCGAAAATTCCTTATCCCCACACTTTGCTCTCTTTGCCAGCCTAACCTTTTCTGTGGCACTATTACAAATCAATTTGTAGCTGTAATAGGCTTCAGTGCTTTTTATTAACTTTTCCATACCATCTCTTTCTGCTCAGGGACAGCCAAGCCTTGCATAATGCGAGTTTGATTTACGTGATTTTCAGTTGCCACGAATTGAAAAAAATATACCACTTTTTACTTTACGCGATTCAGATTTCCAGTTAACGCGATCTTTTTTATGTGATAGTTGAAAAAGATTCGAATTGCACCTTAAGCGCCTGACGGCCAGTAAACAAGCGTTTGCCCACCTCAGTGTGTTCCATCAACCATCGGAAGTAGACATGTTACTTGTTTGTCTCCTGCTAATAAAGTCACATGCAAACGTATTTAAAAATTCTAATTTTCTACCCCTGTTAATTATGGATAAAAGAAAGAGTGAAAAACAATGTGATTGCAATAAAAAAAAATTAAAAGCTATTACTTTAGCTGAAAAATTTGAAGTTATTAAAAAACATGAAAGTGGTGCAAATCATGCAAAAATCGTAAGAGATCCAGGATACAGTTTGTCTACAATACAATCTATCTTGAGCCGTAAGGACGAATATAAAGAGAAAGCTCCATAGCCAGGTAGGAAGGAGCAGCAGTGCGTAGCACACTCTTCTTGATTAGACCGGGGTTCAGCCCGTGACCACCAAATATGGAGGATGCGGTAAGGTCAGGGAATGACCACCACATATCCCCAGAGCAATATGGCATTAGTTGCTGATGCTCCTAAAAACCAAATAACAACAATAAAGAGAAAGATAAAGTTTCATCAACTTCCATTTGTTTTACAAAATACCAGTACAGAACTCCAGTAATGATTGAAATGGAAAGTCTTTTATCAATTTGGATAGAAGATTGCAATCAAAAAAGAATTCCATTATCTAAGGACAATATTCAGAGCAAAGCTATTAACATTTTTACTAAGCTCAAAGAAACAAAATACCAAGAGGAGACTGAAACGTTTGTTGCTAGTTCGGGGTGGGTTGAACGTTTCAGAAATCGAGCAGGACTGCATAATGTTAAAGTAACAGGGAAAGCTGCTAGTGCTGATGAAGATGCTGCAGCCAAATTTACTGCAGAATTGCAAAAAATCATTCAGGATGGTGATTACGGCGATCAGCAAACAGTTAATGTTGACGAAACGGGCCTATTTTGGAAACGGATGCCAACTAAAACTTGTTTGGCTGCAAATGAAGCATCCCAATCTGGGTATAAAGTCTCAAAATATCGACTAACGCTTTTATTAGGAGGTAACGCTGAAGGTGATTTTAAATTGAAGCCTATGCTTGTGTACCATACACAAAATCCTAGGGCTTTAAAAGGATACAGAATTTATTTGTAAGTGTAAAGAATTGATTTGGGGGTGGCATAAGCAGACACTTATTAACTAAGATGTTAATAAGTACTGCAAAAGAGATGCCAATATAGATGTCAAAGGAGCTGAAAGACTTAATTATGCAAGAAGAAAAATGCATGGGATAGTTACAGGTTATCTTATATAAGCAAATACATAGTAAAAACCATGGAAGGAGGGAAAAAAGATGGGTATGAAAAATCACTGGTGGAGAGAGCTAAGAACTTCGAAAAGTGGCCTTATTCTTATGTGAATGCAAAAGAAGCAGAGGGCACACGTAACGGGACCCCTTGTGAGATCAGAGTGATGATGTAATCAACAATCCACCCAAAATGGCAGCTCAGTTGAATAGATATTTTGCTACTGACCACATTGTTGCCAGGGGAGAATAATGAAGTTCATTTGAACCACTGTAAAATATGTGACATAACGTTATCAGAGAACCATTTATCTTCAAAGCCATTGAGGCGGGGAAAGAGAGTGTGTGTGTGTGTGTGTGTGTGTGTGTGTGTGTGTGTGTGTGTGTGTGTGTGTGTGTGTGTGTGTGTGTGTGTGTGTGTGTGTGTGTGTGTGTGTGTAAAGCTGCAGGGACAGATGATGTATATCCATCGAACTCTTCCAGTCATTTTGCATTCAAATAAAAAAGCATGGATGACCAAGATTGGTTTACATCTTATTTCTCTCCAACAGTTGAAGCATATTGCAAGAAAAATAATCTTAATTTTAAAGCTCTGTTGCTTTTAGATAATGCACCTGAACATCCTTCTGCACTTGGTGGCTTAAATAAAAATGTGAAAGTTGTTTTTTTTTTTTTACTGGCGAATATAACTTTGTTATTGCAACCTATGGACCAGGAGACGATTGCAACTTTCAAGGGTTACTATCTTCGTAGAACATTTGCGCAGGCACTTGAAGCTACAACAGGAGACAGTGCAATTTCTGTACCAGTATTTTGGAAAAAACATTACATACAATTAGCCATTGAAAATATCCATGCAGCATGGGAAGAAGTGACAGCCAGCAATATGAGAGCAGTTTGGAAGCATCTTTTACCCCATTGGTCAAACAATTTTACTGGCTTCAAAGACGCAGTTCAAAAAGTTATTGAAGACATAGCTAATATTGGTAATGACCTTGGTTTCAAAGGCTTGGATACGGCTAGCGTTCGAGAATCACTGAATTCGCATTCAGAACAGCTAAGTGAGACAATCTCCTTCAAATAGTGGATCACTGTGCATACGAAGAAACTGAAGATAAAGAGCCAGATAAAAATGTTACAACAAAGGAGATAACAGTAAAAGAACTAGGCGAAATCTTTTGTATCACATAGAACTTTAAACAAAAGGTAATGGATGTTGATCCTAACATCGAAAGAAGCATATTATTTCGCCAGGGCCTGGAGAAGCTTGTTGTTGACTATTGGAAATTGTATGATGAAAAAAAGAAAGCCAAAACTGTTCAAATATTTCCATAGCAAATAGTTTCGTTATCTGTTTTATGCAATAAACATTTGATTCTATAATTATTTTTATTATCTTTTACATGGTATACAGTTAAAACATTATTTAAAAGGTATTTTTAAAATTCTTTATGGACCAATTATAATTTTTCCTATTGATTATTATATTTGATTAACGCGTTTTGCGCAATTCATTCACGAGTCTAATTAATCGCACTAATCGAGGCCAGCCTGTAATCTGATAACTTCATTATCCACCTAACTTGGAATCCTCCTCATGGAGTATTTTTTTAATGGTATTTATGCTTGCAAGGCTTTTGGGATTAATGCTTTAAAGGTATACCATAATTCAATTGTATTCGCTTTATGTGAGATATCTACCCAGTTAATAAAAGCCATGTAACACCTTAACTGGTCATAATTTCCCTTTCCTGAAATTATAACCCATTCTCCTTTGCCTTCTACTGCAACCTCTCTCTCTTTATCATCCACTATAAGACTCTTTGATGACTTCCTGCACAGTCAGCCCTGTTGTCATCTGGTTCAAAGGCGATGATCTGGTCTAGAATATTCTTTTCCCTAGTACTTTCCTGACATGTTAATACAAATAACAATCATCTAGTTGATTTTAAAATTTTGTCCCCCATGTAGAGTTTCCTTCCCATTTGCTCCAATCAATTAGAAGCGTATTAAGATTACCCGTAATAAGACATTCACGTTTACTTGCCCATTCTATTTGCATGTAGAGGCTCTCATCATAATCTTCACAATCACCTGGCCTGTAAATTACTCCCACTCTCATTATACATTTGCTTCCAGCTATCTCACACCATACAGATTCTATACTAGCATGCGAAACATCTGAATCCGGGAAACCTTTTGTTGCGCTCACGCTGCTTTTGATAAGAAGCATGGTCCCACCATTCCTATCTGCCATGTCCTTCCTAAATACAACGTACATGCCATAATGAAACTTCATCCCCTCTTCCCGGGTGGCACCATGTTTCCATAAGTCCTAATATGTTAGCATTACTTGTCCTAACTAGCAGTTCAAATTCACTCATTTTATTGATGACACTTCTGACATTACTGTATAAACAAGTAAGACTTCGTGTTCTTGTATAGTTAACTACCCTGACATTCCCTTGAAGTTATTTAAGCTTGCTTCCCTGGCATTAGCTACCTGCTCTTCAGAACATCTTGCTAATATGATCTGTTGCTCAACATAACGCTTGAGCGCTATAAGTATTGCTGAGTTAAGGAACTCAGCAATACTTATAAGGATTGCTCGGCTTGGCCTGCTGCAGTATGTAGTTGAGTTTTATTATTTTCAGGAACATAACATTATTTTAGTTCTAAACAGACAAAGGAAAGGAAAGAGATGAAATTTAAATGAATTAACCCATTGAATTTTATTCCAGAATGATTAGTTTCTGATGCTGAATTTCCTCCAAACGTGTTCTCGGAGAAGCTAGTTGCCAGTTTGCTTGTTACTCCCAATAAGGTCAGGTGACATTGCAGTGGTCTGCCATGGAGAAGACCTTAAAGGTAGTGCTAACTGGTGAGAAAGAGAATTTTGTGGTAAGATTCAGATTAAGGAAATCAACCAAAATTACATTTGCAATCTACCTGAGAACACCTTTCCATGCATGTAGAATTATGGCATACCCCATGTTCTTCTGTATGCATTGAAAGGCCCAATGAATTAGACACAACAATCTCAAGGAGTTACCTGCCACAGAGAAAGACTTAGGTAAATAATTAGGAAAGTAAAAAAAAAATAAATATAATTTTGGGAGGGATAAAGAGGTGGGGTGGTTATGCTGGTTGAATGTGACAAGACGATTCTTAGAGCCTGATCAAGTCCAGGCAAATTTTGACTCCGTGTGCTCTGACTTGACTAGTGGTAGTGGAAAGTTTATAGTGGGCATGTGTTACAGGCCGAGCAATTCAGAGTACAATAAAAATCTCTTTATGCAACTTGAATGATATGCATAACGTAAGCAGTAGCAGTTTCTTGAATTGACTAAATGACTGCTATTTATTACAACACATTAGAAAAAGCATGAGGTCAAATATCCTTGGCCTAATTCCCGCCAAGGATTCAAGAAATATCAAAAATGTGACAGTTAAGGAGCCAATGGTGGCAAGTATTAATAATATCATAAAGGGTAGGGCTCTTAATTTCATTGATTGGAGGCTATGGCAGTCTTTGAGTTCTATTATCTGGAATTACTACTGTATTCTGTTTGATATTGTTGCAGGGAGGGGAGAAAAACAGGCTCTCAAGGTGAGTTGCTTACTTGGCTTTCCATTCTGTATTAATGCTATAGAAGAAAAGGTCAAGGGAGCACTTGAGGTGCCGTTTTTTTCCCTATCTGTTATAATGCATTATAAAGAATGCTTAAGAATTTATTTGGGGGTGGCATAAGCAGACACATTCTGACACTTAAGCAGACACTTATTAACTAAGATGTTAATAAGTACTGCAAAAAAGATGCCAATATAGATGTCAAAGGAGCTGAAAGACTTAATTATGCAAGAAGAAAAATGCATGGGATAGTTACAGGTTATCTTATATAAGCAAATACATAGTAAAACCATGGAAGGAGTGAAAAAAGATGGGTATGAAAAATCACTGGTGGAGAGAGCTAAGAACTTCGGAAAGTGGCCTTATTCTTATGTGAATGCAAAAGAAGCAGAGGGCACACGTAACGGGACCCCTTGTGAGATCAGAGTGATGATGTAATCAACAATCCACCCAAAATGGCAGCTCAGTTGAATAGATATTTTGCTACTGACCACATTATTGCCAAGGGAGAATAATAAAGTTCATTTGAACCACTGTAAAATTTGTGACATAACGTTATCAGAGAACCATTTATCTTCAAAGCCATTGAGGCGGGGAAAGAGTGTGTATGTGTATGTAAAGCTGCAGGGACAGATGATGTATATCCAGTTATACTGAAAAGGACAGCAGGTGTGGTATTTAACCACTAATGATGTTAATGAGATAATTAGGTTTGGGGATTGTTCTCTTGTATTAAGAAGTTTCAGTATCTCCCCAGATCCATAAGGGAGTAGCTAAAAAAAAGCAATGGACAGTTATAGACCATTCAGTTTTACATCTGTGGTTGGCAAGATTTATATGGAGTTTGTGGTTAAAGATGCAGTATAGTCCATCTCAACAAGAATGGTATCCTAAATTGTTTTGTGAAGGGGAAATCTTGCCTGACAAATCTCTTAATTACTGACATGGTTATGATGTAGCTTGAAACAAAACACAACTGCGACTTTATATAACTGGAATTTAGTAAGGTATGGTATAATTCCTTATGAGAGGTTGTTGTAGAAATTACGCTAGGTCGGGATAGCTTGGAAAATCAATCAGTGAATTACAAGTTCTTTGGAAGACAGGGAAGTTATAAATGGGTAATCTTCAGAGTAAAGTGAAGTGTCAAAGTGCAGTCCCTTGGGATTCAGTAAAAGTTGCTGGTGACTTAAAGAGTTTGGGGGTTAATGAAAAAAAAATCAAAGAAAGATCAAGTTATGCTGGATCTGGCCATTCTACGAGGGGGGTATCAAAAAGTTCATACTCTGACCTAGAGAAAAACATCAGTAAGAAGATGCCGTTTTTAATATAAGTTGTCTACATATTCAATAACTAACATGTCAAATTTCATTCCAGTAGGTGATTGTACACCAGAGGTGGAGTCTGGAACCTGAGGAAGGAAGCTGTGGTTGACAAAGTGGTGTATTGAGCAGTGATAAAATTTCTGCTTTTGCAGGGCAAGAAAGCTCAGGAAATTGACAAAGAAATGAAAGCCTTGTATGGGCAGAATTGCCCATTCTATGACACTATAAAAAAGTGCAGTTGGACAAGTGTCTTTCACGAGCCAAGAGAAGGAAGGCCATCCACAGACAGTGAGATGGTTGCAAAGGTTGAGCAGCTGGTGCTGAGTGACAGATGTGCGACAATTCATTTCATCGCAAATGCAGTGGGAATTAGTTATGGGTCTGCCCACAGCATTTTACATCCGCTCAAGAGACTGTATTGAAGCCTTCATATCCATGGATAGATATAGCCCTAATTATGAGGGCATCTTTGGATTCAGGTGGATCAAAAGTTGACTTAAGAAGTTACCTGTTAGCTCAAGTTCTGTTCCAGAGAAAATAATGGAGTCAGTGGTTAAAGAACTGATGCAGGACAGTCTACACAGAAATGCAGTTCTACTGCAGTCACAGCTTGGATTTGTTAAGTAGCAATCTTGTTTGACCAATCTGGTTGTATACTGTGATGCAGTAGCAAAAGAATGAACTGGTTACAAAAAATAATTTTATATTATATACTTGGATTTCAGGAAAGCTGTTGATACTGTTGTACATAAAAGACTGCTGTGTAAATTGGAGCAGTGTGGCATTAAGGGAAAGTTACTGTTACTGCTGTGAATAAAGGGATGGTTGAGGGGTAGTTATTAATTGATACTGCTCTTCGTGGACTAATGTTATTAGGGGAGAGTCCCTCAGGGTTCGGTGCCGCACCCATTGTTATTTTCTGTATTTAATAATGATATTGATGAAGGTATATCATGCTTACTGTCTACATTCACAGATGATACAAAGGTTGGCAGGGTGGTTAGTGACAATATTCAAGGTAAACTACTACAGCAATATCTAGAAAAATTAGGCAGATGGGCTGAGGAATGTCAGTTGAAGTTTAACATTGACAAATTCAAGGTACTACATATGAGTTGTAGTAATCCCAGATTAACATACCAGCTGTGTGGTATTACAGTGATGGTAGTCTCAAACGAAAAAGACCTGGATTAATTATATCAGTTAGATATGAACTTCTGAGCAGCAAGCAGACTGCCAGATCAGTGCATGGGGTTTTTATCATTAGCATTAGCATTAGTAGAGGCATATGATGCAAGAAAGCAAGCTTATTCAGCATCAGCCAAAAAAAAAAAAAAAAAAAAAAAACCCTCTCCCATTTCACCCCTCCGTTCGTTCGAAATACCTGTCCAGTTGGGCTTTAAATTTGTTTAGGCTATCAACTTCAACAACAAGTGATGGAAGTCGGTTCCACCAACCAACCACCCGCTGGCCAAAGGCAAATTTCCGCACATCTATCCGACATCCGTCCCTCCTCAATTTGAATTTATGCCCTCTGAGGTGATTATTCTGAGAAAGATGAAGAATCCCATTGGCATTGAGCATGCTCAAACCATTCAAAGCCTTATACACCTCTATCAGATCACCTCGCCGGTGCCTAGTCTCCAGACTCTGTAATTTGCAAAACTTAAGCCTTTCTTCGTAAGAGCAACCCTTTGTTCCATTTACTAATCTTGTTGCCCTTCTCTGTACCCGTTCCAGCAGCTCTACATCCTTCTTGAAATGAGGCCTCCAGACCTGTATACAGTACTCAAGATGTGGCCTAACCATTGCCTTATACAAGGGAATGATCACCTCCTTATCCCTGCTAGAAAAATTCCTGTATATCATTGACAAGACACCATGAGCTACTCTTGCAGCTCGTCTGCACTGCTCAGAGAACTTCATATCTGCCTGCACAATTACCCCCAGGTCCTTTTCATTCTCCACCACTGTCAGTGTAGTACCGCAGAGTTGATACATTGCTCTGGGGTTACTGTTACCCATATGTAGTACTTTACATTTGTCAATGTTAAACTTCATTTGCCACCTCTCAGCCCATCTGTTCAACCTTTCCAGATCCTGTTGCAGCAGCATAGCGTCAGTAGTGTCCTTAACGACCCTGCCAACCTTTGTATCATCTGCAAACTTAGACATTAAACTTGATATACCATCATCAATATCATTCATAAACACCAAAAACAACAATGGACCCAACACTGAACCTTGAGGAACTCCACTAATAACATTAGTCCACGTTGAGCAGTGTCCATTGATTACCACTCTCTGTCTTCTGCCACTCAACCATCCCCTTATCTATAGCAGCAATTTGCCTCCAATGCCACACTGCTCCAATTTGTGCAGCAGTCTTCCATGTGCAACAGTATCAAAAGCCTTTCTAAGATCCAAATATATAATATCAAAGTTATTCCCTGCATCCAGTTCTTTTGTGACTACATCATAGTATCCAATCAAATTGGTCAGGCAAGACCTGCCCTTAACAAAACCATGCTGCGTCTGAGCTATAACTGAATTCTTGTCTAGATGATCCTGCAGTGCTTCTTTAACCAGTGCCTCCATTAATTTACCTGGAACAGAAGTTAAACTAACAGGTCTATAATTACTTGTGTCAGCCTTTGATCCTCCTTTGTGAATTGGGGTTACATTTGCACATCTCCAGTCTATGGGTACCTCCCCTGAGTCCAAAGAAGCTCTCATAATTATGGCTAGGGGTTTGCATACTTCCTTTGCTGCCTCCTTTAATATAACTGGATAGATCCCATCCACCCCAGGTGCCTTTTTTATGTTTATCCTCAACAATCTCTCCTCCACTTTCCTCTCAGTTATTACAAAATCATCCAGCTCACTGCCAATGTTTACTTTACCTACATCATTCTCCTTCCTGAATAACTCCTCATGCGTGAATGTAGATGCAAAATACTCGTTTAGATTGTTAGCCACCTGAGCAGGATCCTCAACTGTTGAACCATCAATATCCAGTGGACCAATCTGATTCATCCCTTTCCTTCTCGAGTTCAAGTATGTAAAGAACTCCTTTCTGTTTTTCTTTGCATCCTTTGCCAAGGATTTTTCGTAGTCTGCCTTTGCCTGCCTAATCTCCTTTGTGACTTGGTTACAGACCAACTTATATCTATCATAGGCTTCCATGTCACCCATTAATTTGTATGTATCCCATGCATTTTTCTTCTCTGCCACATGTCTCATTAGTCCATCTGACAACCATTTAGGCCTAAACCTTGAACAATATTTCTTAGTTGGTATGTAAAGCCTGGTAGCCTCCAAGATTAGTTCCTTGAATGCTTCCCATTTTGAGTTTGCTGTTGGTAACATCATCAGTTGGTCCCACTGTATAGAATTTAAATACTGTCTCAGACCATCATAGTCGCCTTTACGAAAACAAAAACCCTTCCCTTTACCTCTGATGGTAGTCACCTCCTTGAGTAAATCCCACTTCAACACACTGTGATCACTGCCACCTAGTGGTTCATTTATCTGCAGGTTCTTAATGCATGAAGAATCACTACTGATAATCAGATCAAGAGTATTGCTCCCTCTTGTTGCCTCACGAACATGCTGATGTAGAAAACAATCATCCAATAAATCCACAAAAGCCTTGCTAGTGTGCGAGTGACCAACCCACAAATTCCAGTCAATATCTGGGAAATTAAAATCCCCCATTATAAGACTCTCTGATTTACTGGCCCACTCTATTTCCCTGTACAATATATTATTATACTCATCAGAGTCATTAGGCCTATAGCACACTCCTACTCTCAATTTTGATTTCCCTATGCTTATGTCACACCAAACTGACTCGACACTGCCCTGTCCATCGATGTCGACTGGCTTCACTTCCTTTGACTTTATGTGTTTCTTAATTAATAGCATAATCCCTCCTCCCCTCCTGTCCTGTCTATCCTTTCTATATACATTGTATTCCCCAAATTCCAGTTCTGCATTACTTATATCTGTGTGACACCACGTCTCTGATATCCCAACAATATCTGCCTTTGATGTTTTGAGCAATACCTCAAATTCATCAAATTTATTTACCAAACTCCTAGCATTGGTGTACACGCAGGTATACATGCACCTGTTTCTATTCTTAGCTACCCTAACACAACCCATGTGTTTACTTGTAACGCAATGACTACCAGCAGTCTCTGAAATATCCTGCATCTTGTTTTTCAGACTTCTGCTCATTTGAATAGAAGCAGTGCAAGAATCACTTCCACCTCTGCCAGTGGCTACTGTTAATCTATTAGTCCTTGTATCCCCCCCAACTAGCAGTTTTCCGACTCACCTAACACTGCCTCGACAGCATCAGCAAAAATTCTTGCACCCTTTCTATTTAAGTGTATCCCATCCCTGTAGAAGCAATCTCTCCTGTTAACAAGTACAGTCCAGGCTGAAAAAATTCTACCCCTTGAGCCTTGCACAATCCCTCCAGGGCCGAATTGATCGACAAGGCTCTCATCATATACTCCCTCCTATCGTGTCTGGGCAGAAAAGCAGACACTTTCAAGTTCAACCCTAATTCACGGCTTTTTTTCAACAGTGACCTGTACTTGCTAAGTAATTCCGCCGGTCTCCTACTCTTAATATCATTAGTGCCAACGTGTACAACTGTATCACCTTTTGTGCCCTTAAAAGATGATATCCGCTCTACAACGTCATCAACCTTTGCCCCTGGCAGACATACCCTGGTCCTATTCCACCTATCCTTTTTACAAAGCATGTTCCCCATTATAGGAACTTTGCTAGCTGGGATAAAATGATTATTTCACTGTACAAGGCAGTGGTTATGCTGCATCTTGAGTACTGCATACAGGTCTGGGGGGGGGTTCCTCATTTTGGAAAGGATGTAGATTTGATAGAAAAAAATACAATTTAGGCTTAATAAAATCAGTTTTATTTTATTCGGTATTTTCATTTACAATCAACAACAAAGATTTGTGGTAACCTTTATTGTTGCATGTTTGCACTGTTCTTTTCGATGTTGATGGCCGAACATCTGCCTCTAATTGATCTTGCTCACGTTTACACTTACGACTCTCGCTCTTGCCACCAACTTTGTTGCTTGATTTCAACGTTAGATTTGTGATTTTGTCGAAATCTTTGAACACATTTAGTTGATTTAACTTTCGGCATCGTCACAACTTAACTAAATTAAACACAACTGCACTGCTCGACAAATGCAAAGTAACTGAACGAATTAATTACTTTAACGAGTTGTTCATCTCTCGAAAAATAAAAACCCGATGCAACTTGTTGCGTACAATTGAGTTTTCTTAAGCGCATGCGTTGTACTTGTTGCATCACTGCATGCAACAAGTACAACGCATGCCAAAATCTACAGCCCAGCATTCGAAGTTATATTGTGAAAGAAAGAAAGGGAAATTGGAACGAAACATGAATCTAGATGACTCTCTCTCTCTCTCTCTCTCTCTTGTGTTCTGCCACTGACTTTGCTTGCTTTTCAGATTTGTGATTTTGTTGAAATCTTTGAACATGTTTAGTTGATGTAACTTCGTCACAACTTAACTAAATGAAACACAACTGCACTGCTAGACAAATGTGAAGTAACTGAATGAAGTAGTTAATTTAACAAGTTGTTCAACTCTCAAAAACTATAACCCCGATTTGAATCTAGTTATATATCCTTGTAGATCTCTCAAAGGGCAACAGTTTTGTTGCTTACTGTTTTTGTCTATCATTTATAGTTTTCAAGTTATTGCGAAAACAAACTTGAAAATGCTCGAATTTTTCAACTCTCTGAACTTTGCATCGCTGTTACTTGGGAACCATAAGAGCTACATCAAAACTATTTGTAGATGTAAAAACTATGTTTCCGACTGAAGAATTTTGTTGCTTACTGTTTATGTCTATTTATCGTAGTTTAGAAGTTATAGAGAGTGAAATTAACCAAGGTGCAACAGCAAATGACCAAATTGTGAACTTTTTAGTTTTTTCGAAAAAAATTATATTAAATATCAAAATTTCAAATTTTTTCTTGTATATTCGTCGACGGCCTTATATACCCGACAAAATAAGTATAAATTGTTTATACTATTGGTTTCGGAAATATAACAGCGGTTAGACGTCAAAAAAAAAAAAAAAAACAGCCACTTTCAATTTCAACATTGTAGGAGTGGGTATCAAAAAGTTCATACCCTAACCTAGATAAAACATCAGTAGGAAGGTGCAGTTTTTATTATAAGTTGTCTACATATTCAATAACTAACGTGTCAAATTTCGTTCGCGTAGATTGAGCCCGGAACCTAAGGAAGGACGCTGTGGTTGACAAAGTGGAGTATCAAGCAGTGATGAAGTTCTTGCATTGCAGGACAAGAAAGCTCAGGAAATTGACGAAGAAATGAAAGCTGCATGTGGACAGAACTGTCCATTCTATGACACTAAAAAAGTGGAAAAGGAAATTCGAGTGCTGTCGTACAAGTGTCTTTGACAAGGCAAAGAAGGAAGGCCATCAACATCCACAGACAGTGAGATGGTTGCAAAGGGTGAGCAGCTGGTGCTGAGTGACTGACATGTGACAATTCATTTCATCACATATGCAGTGGGAATCAGTTACGTGTCTGTCCACAGCATTTTACTTTACCATTTGCACATGTCTAAAGTCTCTACACGATGGGTTCCAAGATTGCTGATGCCTTTGCAGGAGCAGTGTTGAATGCAGTGTTCTCGCCAACTGTTAGATTTGTGTAATGCTAATGTTGTGAACTGTTTTTGATCTGTTGGTGATAAAAGACGAATGCTGGGTGTTCCAGTATGAACCGGAGACTAGGAAGTCATCAATGAAGTGGAATTATGGTTTCAGGCAAAAAGTGTGGACTTCTATGATCAAGGCATTAAACAACTGATCCATAGATGGGAGAAATGTGTCACTGTACATGGAGAGTACATTGAAAAGGATTAAAGTTCCTGTGAAGAGTCATCCTTTCTAGGGCTATTATTTCTAGGTAAGGGTACAAACTTTTTGATACCACCTCGTATATGTATTTTACTAAAGTACAGTAGGCTTTCAAATTAACGGAACAGTCAAGCTAACGGCACATTTAAATCGGATGTTTACATGTGGTGCTGAAGTCTAGCAGTGCCGAAAAAAATGGCAAGTCGCGTGATTACTGTATTTGTTTACGTTCGCCATTTTGAAAATGAATTCTGTAGTGATATCACGGATTATACTGCTGTTTTACATTTATTTTAAATTGATAACATCTCATTATGGCTCCTAAAGTTAATAAACTTCATACAGAGAAAAAAAGAACAACATTAAAGCCTAGTGACAGATTTGATATAATCTATTACATTGTGGTCAACTGGAAAGTTAATTCATATGCCCATGTGTATTGTGTCTGTAAATTGCATGTGTATGCGTTCTCTGGTCAATTTGCCTCTTTTGCTGGATGAAAAAAACCCACTTTCTGGGAGGGGGGGGGACAAGCATTGCTATCTATGCCCGAGACTGACTAACTCGGCCACAGAGTGGAAAAGTCCCATAAAATTTCCTCTTGCTATTGATGGGATTCGAACCCTGAGCCTTATCTATCTTGTGTGGGGAGAATTGTGACAATACTACTGTGCTACTACGCAGACTAAACTTGATATAATAAAGAAAATAGAAAGGGCCGTAAGCAGGAATGTATTAATGGCAGAATATAACATTGAATCGTCAAAATGTTTGTTTTTTTATGTGCAGTTAATAAAATTGCATACTTAAACTCTCTATTTCTTATTTAGCCTCGTTATTGCTGCATTAAATATGTTAAAAATAAAACTTTCTTGATAACGGAAAATCGGAATAATGGCACCTTAAATTCCCGAAGGTGCTGTTATTCTGAAAGTCTACTGTATTAAATTCGGTCCATCATGAGAAGTTACTGTATAACAGGCGCCTCCGTAGCCAGGTGGGAAGGAGCAGCAACGCGTAGCACACGCTTCTTGATTAGACCGGGGTTCGAGCCCGTCACCACCAAATACGGAGGATGCGGAAAGGTCAGGGAATGACCACCGCATATCCCGGAGCAATATGGCCTTAGTTGCTAATGCTCCTAAAAAAAAAAAAAAAAAAGTTACTGTATAAGCTGGATCATTTTGGAATCACAGGTGAAATTCTAAGATGGATTGCAGGGTGGCTGCCAGGCATGAGGCAGAGAGTTATTATTAATAGTTACTCTTCAGACTGGTCTAATATTAGAATTGGAATACCTCATGGATTAGTTCTGGGACCACTGTTTATAATTTTTATAAATGAAATTGATGAAGGGATTAGAGGGTGTGATGCAGAATATTTGCAGAATGTGAAGATTAGAAGAGGGGTTAAGGATCAGCACCAAGCAGTTCTCCTTCATAATGACTTGGATGGGCTTCAAGAATATTCAGAAAGGTGGCAGTTATGTTTTAATGTAGCAAAATGCAAGAAAACAACCCCAAAATAACTTATACACTCAGTGGGGTTGAATTAAAAGAGTAGAGGAAGGAAAGGATTTGGGATGATGTTGTCAGACATGATATTCCCAAGCAGTGTTGACAGGTGGAAAGGGAAGACTGCAATGTCCCGTCAGTAATCTATCGAGCATCTGCTTATGGAGATTCGGAGTTCATGATCCCGCTTTATAAGACAATGTGTTTCTTAAGAGTCCAAAGACAAGCAGTCCACATAGTAAGATCTGCAAAAGGGTGCCCATACAAGAAAAGATGGGCTGCTTAGCTCAGTAACCAGACACCTAATATTTTTATTTTTTTATTTTATATATATATACAGAGTGTCTCAAAAATATTGGTGCAAACGTTTAGGGTAAAGGAATGTGAATCGCATAGGAACCCATAACCGGAAACGTCACCATAAGTCGGTACACGGTGCTGTTCATCAGTTCGCGAGAGGGAAAATTTCTGGTTTACTTATTCAAGCAGTAGTTGCCACACGAAGAGCATGCATCAATATACGAACTGTGAGCTGGCAGACATGCACCTAGTGTATGGATTAGCAGAGGGCCCACACGGTGTGCGTCCCCATGCAGCACAACATCACTTCGCAATAAATGTGTGGGCAGATATGGTCGGTGACTACTTAGTCGGCCCATACCTGTTACCATCCCGCATGAACTCCGCTAAATATCAGATCTTTCTTGAACAAGTTCTACCAGAGTTACTTGACGATGTTCCAGCAAATGTGACGCAACATTTGGTTTCAACATGACAGGGCTCCTGCCCATTATGGAAGGTGTGTTCGTGACCACTTGAACAGGCGTTTTAGGCGTCGATGGATTGGCCATGGTGGACCCGTTGCCTGGCCCCCACGCTCACCTGATCTATCGAGCCTTAATTTCTTTCTGTGAGGGACCCTCAAATCTGTCATGTATGAATTGCCTGTGGAGACAGAAATGGATCTCGTGGCGAGACTCGTCTGCAGTGCTGCTACTGTCAAAGAAACTCCCGGTGTGTTCGACCGTTTCCGCCAATCCGTGCTGCATCGGTGTCACGCATGCATCGCATCTCATGGTGGAATCTTCGAGCAGCTGTTGTAACATCATGAAATGCATCCATCTCGTACTCCATTGTTAATATTATTTCAAATAAATGTTTGCCACTAATTACTGTCTTGTGTCATTTCTGCTTCTTGTGCCTCTGCTACTACTTTCCCGTGACGTTTCCGGTTATGGGTTCCTATGCAACTCACATTCCTTTAGATGTTACGTACCTCCCCTAAACATTTGTACCAATATTTTTGAGATACCCTGTATATATACACACACAGTTAACCCTCACTAATCTGGATTAAGCGATAATCCAGATTTGTGAAGCAAAAGATAGTCCTAAAAGACAAAAAAACTTAGAACACAAATAAATGGAAAATTTAATGATGTGGTGATAAAAATAAATAAAAAATGTCACTGTAGAGCCTTTATTTAAATACATTTATCCACCCGATAGATGGATAAATTGTATTGTCTTTTTACATTTATCAGGTGGCATTGGGAAAAGAAGTGTCGATCGAGTTGTCAGTGCCACCTGATTGACACTTCTTTTGGCTTTTTTAATGTCTGGCTATTTGATACACTACTTTTATCACTCCCCGCATCGAATTTTAAAGCAAATGTCTTTATGGATTCTTTTTATTTTGTAATATCTGACGCAGTCTGTTGGCCAAATTATTCAGAAATCCCCCCCCCCCCCTGTAACACCATTTTCAAGTTGTTCTATCACTTTGAGTTTGTTAATTAAAGTTAAAGTTGCAGGTTTTCTTTTTTATTCCACTTTTTAATTCTTTACAACCCATAATTATATAGAATATGTTGACTTATGTGCATACATCTGAGTCCAATTCAAAGTCAACAATGATACTGAACAACACGCAAGACAATGTAATGTATATTCTGTCTCTCTCTCTGCACAATTAATCAGCACGCAGTCAAAGTTACTCGTTTGACTTCCTAAATTCTGTGTGTCTTTCAAAGTACTAAACTGTGAACAGAATTTTTCATATTTCGATCAGGATTAACTGTAACCGGATTAGCGAAGGTTTACTGTATATATATATTTTGGTCAGTGTAACCAAAGTTTCCGATTTCCTTGCACTATATTGTTAGTACAATTTTTTTTCTAACTAAACTTGCACACTTAATGGAGAGAAATATTCTGTTTAGCAATTACTGATCACTTCAAGAAAATTTAAGATATAGCCTCATTTGTATGTAGCAATCTCATATTGCGGAGACACTTCACCTCAAGTTATGCCATTATTTTACTTCTTTAAATAAAAAGCACTATACCAATGGAAAAATATATTGCCATTTATTTAAAGTGTATGCAATTGCTCATACCTGTGTTTTGAACCATTTTTGGGTCATCAGTGAGATACGAGATTAATGCACTGAAATTGGTCATTGTTTTCTCATTGCCGTGTACAAAATGGGGCTGTGCTCCACTTGTGCAGTAATATTGTATTGTTCTCCTAGCACAAGGCTTGCCCTAAATTACTTGAATGCTACATCATCTTGCATCTGACACATTGTGGATATACCTTGTCACAGGGTCATTCAGGTCTTCACATTGTATACTTATCCACCAGTGAAATCCCAAAAGGATCGAAATTGCAGTATGGATAATGGCATGCTCATTAATCAATGGCAATATATTTCTCCATTGGAACAATGTCGAGGTAACTCAGTGAAATGACTACAACATGATATTGATACACAAACCTAGTTTGCTTGTTGCCACTTACAGAATGAGACTATGCCCTTCTACAGCTGTTTAGAATAAAATTAAATGAAATACAGTTGACATGCTTATTGTCCTACAATCTATGGACTTCCATCACAAAAGATTAGCCCTCTTATGTGAGAACTGTCTTGTGATACAAGACAGTAGTTTATAGAGCAATTTCATGACAAGCATAAAGTGCATTTAGTCTAATCTTGTGTTTTGTTATGCCTCTGATGAAGTTTTTAAGGCTGAAATCATAACAGGCTAAAGTAAATTAACATTTTCTAAATTAATAAATGTAATTAATATGTAATGCAATGTAGTTTATCCCTAATTCAAGTATAGGTAAGGTTAATAGTATACAAATGTGGTTCTAATGGAAAAGTCAATCATTATGAGCTGGATGGAGTAGGAGGCTACTGTGTGCAGCTACTAAAAATTCGTGTTCTTGTAAACGGGTAGGTTTTACTTATTTACCACCTTACACTGTGTTTAGTAAATAGTTTTAACTGTCCTAATCATATCATATTACTAGCTGAGGCTACCAAAACAGATTGGGGTCTCAAGGGAAGAGCTCTGTGGTTTGTGTATAAAGCAATTTTCCTCTCAACTGTCTCTTATGGGGCCCTAGTCCAGTTTTGCAGAGTAGATAAAATCACAATTGCAAACAAACAGCCAGTTCCAGAGACTCTTTCTCCTTAGAATGACTAGGGCCTGCCACATAACATCCACCGCAGCCCTACAAGTTATCACTAGTATGCTACCTGCGGTCCTACATAATTATTGCCTTCCTTGGATTGACACACAGCCAACTTACGTCAACATCAGCCAGTAGAATTTATAGGGCTCACTACTATGCTCAATCAGAAAATTCAAACAGAAAAGAAGTGGGTATGGACCAAAGTACACAAACTTTGGCAAACTCGGTGGACTCTTAGTAATAAAGGGGAGATAACCCAGAACTTCATTCCTGAGATAAGCTTCCTCTCTCCCAGCACCTTGACCTGGCTAACTCCTAACTTGGAAATGACCTACATTTTTGGTTCTAATTGAACTGGCCACAGTTCAATTAGAACCGAGTTAAAGTATCTGGAACTGGATGATGATGACAAGTGTTTTTGCAGCAAGCCAAAGGACTGGATCCATCTCATGCAGAACTGTAATATTTACCTTGATCTCAGAAACCATCTTCTGCTGTCTAACAGTCTTACTTCGCTTGAGCCTTACCACAACCTGATAAAAAGCGAAGAGGCATTCACTGATCTCCTTCACTTCAGCTGAAATCTTTTCAAGAGGAGAAGATTGGTGCTGCCACTGCTCATCAATAAACTCACCTTCTAGGAGTGTACTCCAGACTAGACACTGTTGCTGGATTTTCCCAGTGTAGGATTACTCGGTTTTTGACTCAGACCTTTTTGTTTTTTTTTAAGCTAACTGCCCTACTGTTTTTCCCACTTTTTCCTTCATCCCTCCTGTAGAGCTCCCTACCCACTAGTGGTTTTGCACTCCTGCTCACCTGGGGACATTCCCTGTATGTCTACTCCTTTCCTTTTCCCCCCTTACATTGAACTCTCTTCCTATCCCATTTCTTTTCCTGGGCTCTCCCTCCTTGCTTGGCTGGAGGGGAGGCTCCATGAGATATCTCTCCTACCGTGGACAGATGCTGGAAAGAGCTTTTCTTGGTGATTGTGCCTCCCAGTAACTAAGTGGCCAGATGAACAACACACCAACACAACTTACACTCATCTGGCTTTGCAGAGTTTTGCATCAACACAGTGTCACCAGGTTCAGTTTTGTGGGAAACCACTAGCACAGCCTGACAAACATGTCCTAATCATATAAAGTGGCTTATTTTTGATTTTAGCTAAGAATTTCTTAAGTTACAACTTAATATTCATAGAGCCTTTGTTATTGATGATTTTGGTTTAAACATTGTATCTCGTAACAAGTAAATTGTAGTACTGTGTGACGGCGTCTGCTTTTAAATCTAATTTTCAACAAATAAAACCATCACTGCAGTTATGCAAATCCTAATATACCATATTTGACACCATATAAGACGCATTGTTTTCCCGAAAAAATGGCTTGAAAAATCCCTCTGTATCCTATATGCAGAAGTGAGCCCTCTCTCATTGGTGTCGGGGCGAGCGAGCAGGTTGTATTTCACTGTTCGGTCAGAATACTTTCATTTCTGAAGGATAACGGGACACCCTAGGGTAATTTTGGACTTGCAGAGTTATTTGAAATCAGTTCCAAGAAGTTTTGAAAGCCAGGGAACACAGGAAAAGCCTTAGAAGGTGATGGAAGCTTCAAGGTTCTTCTACAGGTTTCTCAATAGTTTGCCGATCCTTTAAAAGGTGGCATGACCAGCAGGCCAGTTAGTTAGTTTTGTACAGGCTTTCATCATATTGAGTGTGTATCCATGCACGGTAATGTACTTTAATTGTGTGTGAAGTGACTATAATCACAACAATGACTTGTAATCATTGTGGGTGACTGAAATAAAATAAAGAACAGTGTTAACTTTATACCAGTTGTTTTTAATCAGAATCCTGTTTCGTAACAATATTATTTAATTTTGGCGTTTGACATTATTTTAAAGTATTTTACTCCCAGAAAATGGCTGTCGGAGAAAAGAGGTCGAGTTACACTCTTTGATATAAACTAAACTTAACAGATCACACTAAAAAACATGGTAACAGAGCTTCGGAAAGGTTTTTGGGTCACTGCCTATGGAAAAAATGATATGTGTCTGGTGGAAGCAAGACAAAGAAATTTAAGAAGAAAGCTTCTAAAAAAAAAGTAAACATAACCTTTGTCGCCCCACCCCATATTGACCAGAACTTGAAGAAGATGTAAAAAAGTGGGTAGTAGGTGAAAGAAATTTAGGAAGAAGTGTTTTTACCAAAATGATTATGCATATGGCCAGGATATTAGCAGAACGATGAGGAATTCCGAATATTTCTGGAACAGAAGGTTGGTGTTACTGATTCATGCAAAGGCATAGTTTATCAGTGCATACAAAAACATCAGTTGCACAAAAATTAAATTGCAGATTATGAAGAAAAAATCCTGGAATTCCATAAATTTGTAATAAAGGCATGAAAACGAACTTGGCCAAATAGGAATTATGGATGAGGTCCCACTAACTTTTGATGCATCATCCAACCAACTGTGAATTTCAAAGGGTCTAAAACAGTGTAAATAAAAACACCAGGCATATGATAACACATGATGCAGTAGTTTTGGCCTGCTATGCTGATGGCACAAAGCTACCACCATTTTTAATATTTAAAAAATAGTATGAATCAGAGCTGTACTACTCAATATGTTCTACGTTGATAATAATATTAGTAAAATAATAAGAGGAGTTTACCTCAATATAGTACGTAGAACACTTCTTATTAACGTGTCTGTTTTTTTATTTCTGAGGCCAGTGCTTCCCGTCACAAATCTATGGAGGTCTTCAATACAGATCAATCGTTCGGATGTAGATAATTTTTTAATTTATCGCGAAGCTTCGTAACCTGAGAAAGATATTTTTGTTTATTCGAATATCATGATTTTAAGGCAAGCTTAACAATAATACGCGATGTCGCCAGTGTTAGTTGTTTTATGCATGAAATTTTTTGATTTAAATTCACCCTGGAAAACTTAGGAACAATGTTGTTTTGAAGGCAATATTTTAGAAAAGAAATATGGTACTTTGGGCCAAGTACCTTAGTGTAGATTTAATGTAATTTTGTACCAAGCATTCAAAAAATCTCCCATAGTTGTGTGTATCGATTGTTTACTGCTGGAGAGACAGAAAGTGAATGAAATAGTCAATAAGAGGTTAAAAATTAATTAGATAGTATGAATCAGAGCCGTACTACTCAATATGTTCTATGTTGATAATAATATTATTAAAATAATAAGAGGAGTTTACCTCAATATAGTACGTAGAACACTTCTACGTACTATATTGAAGTGTTCTGCGTACTATATTGAGGTAAACTCCTCTTATTATTTTACTAATATTTAAAAGAAAAACTCCACCTAAGAAAAAAATTCCAGGTGTATTTATCCATGTTCATCCAAAAGGATGGATGGATGAATCTGGAATGAATTTATGGATCCAAAAAATATGGGCAAGACATCCTGGTGATCTCTTAAAGAAACCATCCCTTCTCATTTGAGACCGACCAGTTCAGATCCCATAGAACTGAAGTCATTAAAAAGAGGGTGAGGGAATTGAATACCAGGTAGTTATCATTCCTGGTGGACTGACAAGCCAATTTCAGCCTTTGAAAACTCCTCCATCGTATCTTACTTGACCATTCAAACTTCCAGCATAGTGAACAAGCCATTTAAGCAAAACATGAGAGAACAGTGGAACAAATGGATGGGAGAACCTGATCATGACCTCACACCCACAGGAAGAAAGAAGAGGCCCAACATTGTACAAGTGTGTGAATGGGTTAAGGAACCTTGGAAAAATATAAGTGGTAAAATAATTATAAAGTCTTTCAAGAAGACTGGAATTAGTAATGTTGGCACTGAAGACACTGAATTATTTGAAGACAGTGATATCAACATTTGCAAGGAAGATTTTTTAGGATTTGAAGGTGATGATTTTCAAAAATGACTGAACTTCTGAAATTTTTCCCTTTGCAGAATGCTAATGTTTTTTACCAATTCCCTCACTATCTTTTTGTTCATTTTCAGTTTTAGTTCCAGTTTACTTCATATAATTTTTTTTCTAATGTAGCTAAGCTTCTTTTATTTCTCTTTTAAACTGCTCTATTGGTAAATTAATAATAATTAAATAATGTATTATTATACAGTATTAGTATTTTTCTTGCTGTTTTGATCACATGTTTAGGATGAGATTTTTTTCTACTAATACAGATTAGAATAAATATTAAATGCCTAAATACACTAAAACTTTTTTTTCCTTTCTCAAATGGTGGTGTGTCCTATATGTCCATGCATCTCATATGCTGCCAAATCCGGTAAATGATTCTTTCTACCCTATGCACGTTTTAATTTGACTAAAAAAAAAAAAAAAGATATTTATTTATTAAGAATGTCTTTAACTAGCTGAGACAGGTTCTAGAAACAATTTATTACTGTGGTAACAGATGCCATTCCATTATACACAAAGATAAAATAAAACATACAGATTGGCAGCCTCTGAACTACAAGTGGCCACAACTATAATGTATATAAATTATCTAGATAAGTTTAACAAATTGCATTTCTCCTCTTCTTTTATTTCTCATTTTAACTTCATAATGGAGCATAACAAAATCTTTGACTGAATATTCAATAAATTCATTATTACAAATAAACAGCAATCATAAGTGTTTAAAATCACTTGTGGATTAACTAAGGGAAGTTACTTTAGACAAATGCACATATTTAAATCTTTTACACAGACTCATACACTTAAAGGGGGGGGGGGGTAGTATTAGCAGTGGCAATGATGCCAGGAAGCAAGCTTATAAATAAAACAAAACAAAACCAAAAAAAAAAAAAAACACTTCCCACATCACCTGTCCAATCACTGTAAGAATTTGTCTAATTATTCTTTTAATTTATTCAACATATTCATTTCCACTAGACTAGATGGAATTTTTTCAACCATCAACTACCTGCTGGCAAATTTCTGCACATCTATCCAGCAAACATCCTTCCTCAATTTAAATGTCTCCCTGTGTGTCTGAGCAAGAGGAAGGATGCCATCAACATTTAGCTTACTCAATCCACTTAAACCCATCAGTCGGAAAACACAGGTATCTAGAAAAGTAAGGGTAACCTTTTGTTCCCTCTCACTAATCTCATTGCTCTTCTCAGCCCATCTGTTTAATTTTTCTAGATCTTGTTGCTGATTTCTGTCATTAACCAACCTGCAAACCTTCGTATCATCTGGTGAGTATGGGCTTGGCACTCTAAGGATCCTGAGCTGGATATCATCATTCTTCTCTTTCTTGGTATTCCTTTCTACTTCTCTCTCTCTCTCTCTCTCTCTCTCTCAGGGTAACTTGAGAATTTTTTTTGGCTGGTGCAGCATAAGCCTCAGTCTTCCTTGCACCATATGGCTAATAATAATATTATTCCCTTCATTCCAAACTGCTCCAATTTGTAAAGAATTTCATGTGGTACAGTATCAAAAGCTTTTCTTAAATCTATGCACATGATTTCAAATAATACTTTTTTGCATCATAGTATCCACTCATATAGTTCAGAAAAAATTGCCCCTTATGAAATGCATAATGTGACTGCATGCCTCCATCTAGATGGTCCTGAGTTACTTCATTAACCAGTGGCTCCATTATTTTCCCAGGAAAAGTTAAGATAGCAGGTCTGCACTTGCTCACTTCATTCTTTGATTCCCTTGTGAATATAAGAGACATTTGCACATCTCCAAACTATAGGGACATCCCTGAATCCAAACATGCTCTTATAATTGTGGTCAAAAACCTGCTTACCTCTCTTGCTGCTCTCTTAATATAATTAGAGGGGTCCCATCAGTTCCAGGTAGCTTGTCTACTTTTAGCTTCAGCAGTTTCTCTTCCACTTTCTCAGTTACCATCATTTAGCTCCCTTTTAGAATTTGATACATTTCTAGTATTCCCATCCCTAAAAAATGTCTCTTGTTTGAACATAGATGCCAAATATCTGTTCAGGGCATCAAAAACCTGAGTAGCATCATCAACATTCACAGTTAAACTATTTTAGACCATTGTAATTCGTTTCCCTTCCTCCTAGTGTTGACATAAATAAAGAAGTCTTTGCTACTTTCCTTTTCTTTACCAGAGACTTCTTGTAATCTGCCTTAGCTTGCCTAATTCCCTTTGCAACTTGTTTGCAGACTGGTTTATATCTACTGTAGTTTTCTGTATTGTCTAATAATTCATAAGTATCCTATGCATTTTTCTCCTCTGTCATGAGTCTCACAAATTCATGCCATTTATTTTGGTCTAAGCCTTGAACTATATCTCTCTCAGTTATAAAAAAGCCTAGTAGTTTCTATGATTCCTTTGCCGAATGCTTCCCATTTAAAATTTGATTGTTGGTAACGTCATCAGTTGTTCCCACTGAATAGAATTTAAAAATCTGTGTGAAACCATTATAGTCAATTTTACAAAAACAAAAGCCCTTCCCTGTCATTACTTTCATCATTACATCTTTAAGTAAATACATCAATACACTGTGATCACTACCACCTAGCCCCTTTTTTTCTCTGCAGATTCTTAATACATGAAGAGTTGCCTCTCTAACATGCTGGTGTAAAAAAAAGTCATCCAATATATATCTACAAAAGTCGTACTATGGAGTGAGTGACCAATCCACAAGTTCCAGTTGATATCCAGAAAGTTAAAATCCCTTGTTATATGACATTCTGATTTGCTGGCTCACTCTGTATAATACTTCTGTACTGTTATTCATTATGCTCATTACAGCCATTGGGCCTCTCATTTTTGTTTTCTGTGCTTATTTCACATCAAATTGACTCAACATCACTGGACACCCAGTCAACTAGGTGTACTATCATAGATTCTGGGAATAACTCCTGTTTTTTCTGTTACACATTGTATTCAAATTCTGCATCCCTTCTATCTGAGTGACATCATGTCGCCAATATCTGTACAATGTCTGCATTTCATAACAAGCACTTCAAGTTCATCAAATTCCTTTACTATACTCCTAGCATTAGTATATATGTAAGTATACAGAGTCCACTCACAATATTATGACCACCCCTCAATGCAGACGTCACACGCTTAGCGAATCATACAGTGCACGTGTCAAGTTCACACACCGCAAGCATATAAGGCTTGATGTTCGGCATCCGTGAACACAGTAACAGCCTCTGTCATGGGCAAAGCACACAACCTATCGCACCTGGAAAAAAGCACGTTCATCGGCTATTGGGCCAGGATTCCAGCATTTCCAAAACAGCGGACTTTGTGAAATGCTCATGTACTGCAGTGGTGAAAGTGTATCAAGACTGGATGAATGGGACAGTTTTAACGACTCAACGTGCCAATTGTGGAGCCCTGTGTGCCATTGATCCCAGAGGTGAATGTTGGCTGAAGTGGCACGCTACTGTCGCTCAACTGGCTGTCCAAGTGAACCGTGAGGCCACCAGAAAGATCTCCAACACAACAGTGCAGTGAACCCTGTTGCGCATTGGACTCTGGAGCAAACGCTTTGTGACAGCCGTTCGTTGCAAACAGCAGTGTCAGTTTGCACAGCAGTACCAACACTGGACCCCTGGCCAAGTGGCAATGAGTGGCCTTCTCTGATAAGTCACGGTTTATGCTCCACTAAGTGGATGGACGGTGGTGTATTAGGCATGAAACCTCTAAGAACAGACACCCAGACACGATTGTTGGCAGAAGGCAGGCTGGTGGGGGCAACATTATGGTCTGGGGAATGTTTTTGTGGCATGGGTTGATACCTCTGGAGGACACCCTGAACACAAATGGTTACCATCGATCGTCACCTATCAAGTACACCCGTACATGTTGACTGTGTTCCGTGAGGGCGATGGTATCTATCAGCAAGACAATGCCATGCTGCCAGAATTGTCCGTGAGTGGTTTGAGGAGCACAACGAAGACTTCAAGCTACTCCCTTAGCCACCGAATTCCTTGGATCTTAACCCAATTCAAAATCTATGGGACCGCTTTGATGGATGGATGGATCCTCCACCAAGGAACCTACAGGAATTCCTGGGTGCACTGCATGCTGCAAAAGGCACATATTCTGGATACTAGGTAGGTGGTTCAGTCACATAATAACCCTGTATATGTACCTGTTTTTGCATGTATTTTCTTGTTCCACGAGGATCCCCAGCGGGCTTTGATATTCTTGACTCTGCTTTCCAGGCTGCTGTTTCTCTCTCTCTCTCTCTCTCTCTCTCTCTGTGTTGGTTACAATAACCCTGCTTGTGTAGCAGCAGCAGCAGCAAATTGACTAGTGACTTTTTCTGAACCTTGCTGTGTGCTTGTTATATAAATCCTCAGATCTACTCTTAATATCATTAGTACTGACATGACATGATGAGTCCCTCTCTAATTCCTTCACGGGTATCAGCCCTGTTCTTCAAATCCTTTGTATAAGCCCATAAAAATGCTAAATTCACTTAACTTCCTCAACTCTTTGCAATGAATGTGCAAAAAAGACATCCCCTTTGGTTGTATTTTGTCTGACTAAATGCAGTTTTGAAAAAGGCAACAAGTAGAGCACATTATAATATCCTGATTCATAAGAGAACTACTGTTGGTAGTCCTCTCCTGAGCCAAAGCATGCCCACTGCTTTGAGTCTTTTGCTTTACTGCTCTTTTCTGAAGCATAAAAATATCATAACACTACAGTATATTGTTGCATTATGTAAAATGCAATAATGTGATGTTATGAAATCATGTTTGTGTTGCTATAAATTTATAGCTTCTAAAATAAAAAACTTCTGATATTAAGTATACTACTGTACCACAGAATTACATAGAAGACAACTAAATTGTGTTTAAATCATTCTTAGGAGTACAGTAATAATAGTGGCAGACTACAGCTTTCTTTTTTAAGCAGGAATTTTTTTCAGTGATATACAGGAATTTTGTCAAGATAAGAGGATAATTATTCTGCTGTACAAGGTAGTGGTAAGGACACATTTTGATTACTACATACTGTACAGGTCTGGAAGCCTCATTTTAAGCAGTACATGGATCAATTTGAACTGATGCAGAGAAAAGCAGTGAGATTAGTTTATGGAATGAAAGGGTACTCTTATCAAGAAAAAAACTTGAGTCTGCAAATTGCAGTGTCTGGATACTAGGTGCCTGCAAGAAAATCTGATTGAGATTAAGGCTTTGAATGGATTGAGTAAGCTAAATATTGATAGCATTCTTCCTCTTGCTGAAATAACATATGCATAAATTTAAATTGAAGAGAGATGGATACACAGGATAGATGTGTGGAAATTTGCTTTCAACCAGAAGGTAGTTAATCAGTGGAACAAAGACTGGACAGGTGATGTGTGAAGCCAGGATCCTGAGCTGGATATCATCATTCTCTTTCTTGGTGATTCCCTTCTACTTTTGACTCTCTCTCTCTCTCTCTCAGGGTGGCTCTGGATTTTTTTTTTTTTTTTTTTTTTTGTGGCTGGTGCAGCATAAGCCTCAGGCTTCCTTGCACCATGTGGCTAATAACAGTAAGTGTTTTTTTTTTTTTTTTTCTTGTTTGGTGTTGCCATATGAGCTTTTTTTCCTAAAAATCATTTTCCAGCATTAATACTATTTCCATTTGTATATTTAATGTGAAATCATTGATCTAGGGAGTTATGTTGGATTAGTTTCCACCACTGGAGTTGTCATTGTTAGTGGAATGTTGTATTAAAGAAGATGAAGAGAAGTTATGATTTTCTGAAAGCAGATTGTACCCATTGAAATTCATTGGTAGTGTATATGATAACTGCTTTACACAGAGGAGAGTTGATGAACTGGAACCAAAGTTTAAAAATGTTCATGATGTGCAAAGATTCTGCTCCACCTGAACCAGCTAATTTCATTGTCATACCAGATGTCTTGCTGTCGGTAGGCTCATTTGTGGTAACTGCTTCACTGAAAAACATGAATGAGAACTCCATATTAGTATCAGATTTGTTCATCATATTGTCCTTGTCTCCCACCACACCCAGATGATGACTTTAAAAAACTGTCAGGATAGCTGTATCAGCACCCTAACAGTAATCTGATAAGACTAAACTGGACTGAACAGGGTACCCCCAGGACTACCCTGCCAACCCAAATAATTACCCATGTGGGGGGGGGCAAAGTGCAGGAAAGTAGCAGCTAAGCCAAAAAATATTAGTAAGCTAGTAGAAAGGGAATGCAATGTACAATGAATGAAAGAGTATGAAAGGCTGAGTGAAAGAACACTGAATGATGGCGTGAAAAAGGCATTGTGGCAAAAGAGAATGAATGTTAGTTTTGGTGAAAGATGGTAACCCATTATAAAAACAAAAATGAGTTATGGTAAATAGAAATGAGTGAAGGAGCAAATCTAATAGGCCAAATAATTGCATATTTAAAACAACTTATATTAGTATTAGCGATGGCCACTTGGTGCAAGGAAGCCGGAAGCCTATGCTGCACCAGCCAAAAAAATAATAAAATAATGAGAAGAAAATTTTGGACTCAGGGGAGGTACCCACAGACTGGAGATGTGCAAATGTGACTCCAATTCACAAAGGAGGATCAAAGGCTGACACAAGTAATTATAGACCTGTGAGTTTAACTTCTGTTCCAGGAAAATTAATGGGGGCACTAGTTAAAGAAGCACTGCAGGATCATTTAGACAAGACTTCAGTTATAGCTCGGACACAGCATGGTTTTGTTAAGGGGAAGTCTTGCCTGACCAATTTGATTGGATACTATGACGCAGTCACAAAAGAACTGGATGCAGGGAATAGCTTTGATATTATATACTTGGATCTTAGAAAGGCTTTTGATACTGTTGCACATGGAAGACTGCTACACAAATTGGAGCAGTGTGACATTGGAGGCAAATTGCTGCTATGGATAAAGGGGTGGTTGAGGGGGAGAAGACAGAGAGTGGTAATCAATGGACACTGCTCATCGTGGACTAATGTTATTAGGGGAGTCCCTCAGGGCTCAGTGTTGGGTCCATTATTGTTTTCTGTATTTATAAATGATATTGATGATGGTATATCAAGCTTAATGTTCAAGTTTGCAGACGATACAAAGGTTGGCAGGGTTGTCAAGGACACTTCTGACACTATGGTGCTGCAACAGGATCTGGAAAGGTTGAGCAGATGGGCTGAGAGGTGGCAAATGAAGTTTAACATTGACAAATGTAAAGTACTACACATGGGAAACAGCAACCCCAGAGCAACGTATCAACTCTGTGGTTCTACACTGACAGTGGTAGAGAATGAAAGGGACTTGGGGGTGGTTGTGCAGGCAGATATGAAGTTCTCTGAGCAGTGCAGACGGGCTGCAAGAGTAGCTCATGGTGTCTTATCAATGATATATAGGAATTTTTCTAGTAGGGATAAGGAGGTGATTATTCCCTTGTATAAGGCAATGGTCAGGCCACACCTAGAGTACTGTATACAGGTCTGTAGGCCTCATTTCAAGAAGGATGTAGAGCTGCTGGAACGAGTACAGAGAAGGGCAACAAGATTAGTGAATGGAACAAAGGGGTGCTCTTACGAAGAAAGGCTTAAGTTTTGCAAATTACAGTGTCTGGAGACTAGGCACCAGCGAGGTGATCTGATAGAGGTGTATAAAGCCTTGAATGGTTTGAGCATGCTCAATGCTGATGGGATTCTTCCTCTAGCTCAGAATAATCACCTGAGAGGGCATAAATTCAAATTGAGGAAAGACAGATGTAGGATAGACGTGCGGAAATTTGCCTTTAGCCAGCGGGTGGTTGGTTGGTGGAACAGACTTCCATCTCTTGTTGTTGAGGTTGATAGCCTAAATAAGTTTAAGGCTCAGCTGGACAGGTATTTTGAACGAACAGAGGGGTGAAGTGGAAGTGGGTTTTTTTTTTTTTTTTGGCTGATGCTGCATAAGCTTGCTTTCTTGCATCAAATGCCTCTACTAATGCTACTAACTTATATTAGTATTAGCGATGGCCACTTGGTGCAAGGAAGCCAGAAGCCTATGCTGCACCAGCCAAAAAAATAATAAAATAATGAGAAAAAAATTTTAAAAAATAAATATTTATGTAAAACAAAAGGAAATAGTCAATCTATGCATTTTCTTCCTTCCGTAGGTGACCAGGTCCAGCTGACCTTTGAATTTCCCCAAACCGTCAGCCTCTACCATCCATGCAGATAACTTATTCCAGCCATTGATATTCACTGCCTAAAATGAAACTTCCTGCAATCCAGTCTAAACATCTTTGTCCCACCCGTAACCTGGATTTATGGCCCCTACTTCTAGAATCATTTATAACCATAAAAATTTCATCCTCATTCATTTTACTCGTGCCTCTCAGAGCCTTATACATCTCAATCACGTCTCTAAGGCGCCTAGGTTCCAAGCTCTGCAACCCACATTATTTGAAGTCTTTCCTCATATGGCAACCCTTTTGCCAAACTCACCAGGCCAGTTACCCATCTCTGGACCTTTTCAAGAAGCCCAATGTGTTTCTTTAGGTGCGATCTCTATATTTGAACACGGTATTCCAAGTGTGGTCTAACAATAGCCTTATATAATGGGATTATGACGTCTATATTTTTACCAGCAAATGTTACAATAAATTTTTGATAGGACACAAGTTTTCCTTGAAACCTGTCTACAATTCTCAGAGCAATTCATGTCTGACTGAATTGTAACACTCAAGTCTCTTTCCTCCACTATATAGCTGCCACTTTTCTGACCATCCCTGATGTCTTTTTACGTCACTCTTGAAGAAGTTCTGCTTGGTGGTAATCATTAACTACTGTACTGATCTTTACATCATCTGCAAATTTAAACTTCACGCTCTCTATCCCTTCATCGATGTCATTTAAGAAAATCAAACACAACAGTGGTCCCAATACTAATCCTTGAGGTACCACAATTATTACATTAACCCAATCTGAAGAATAATACAACCCTTTGCCTCCTACCCTGAAGCCATCCTGCTATCCATCTAAGATTTTCCTTGTGATTCCAAACCTGTTCCGGCTTATAAATTAACAGCTCATATGGGACTGAGTCAAATGCTTTGCTGAGTTCTAAATAAACATTGTCACAATTTTTTCCCTAAATTCAGCTCATTGGTGACCCTGTCAAAATAGCTAACCAGATTTGTTAAACATGATTTTCCCTTTACAAAACCATGCTGGGTATGCTTCAGAATTCCATTTCTATCTAATTGACCCTAAATTCCACCCTTGATCATTGTCCCTTTACATAAGGGTCCGATCTGGTTTGTTCTCTTCTTTGCATTTATATATATATGTGAAGAATTCCTTATCCCGGCTCTTTGCCAGCGATTTCTCATAATCTGCCTTTAGCAGTCTCTTCTGTGGCACTATTACACAGATCAATTTGTAGCTGTTATTGGCTTCAGTACATTTTATTGCTCTGTAACTTTTCCACACCATCATTTTCTGTTCAAGTAATGTGGTAACTTCCTTATTCATGAAACTTGGAATCCTCATGGAGTATTTTTTTTTAATGGTATACACCCATTCAAGGCATCTGCGATCAGTTCCTGCTCATCATGGGTGATGATGAGGTCTAGAATATTCTTTTCCCTAGCGCTTTCCCTGATGACATGTTTGTAAAAATAAAAATCATCTAGTTGATTTTAAAATTTTGGCCCCCCATATAGAATTTCCTTCCCATTTACTCCAATCAATTAGAGGTAACTTAAAATCAGCCGTAATAAGACATTCACGATTACTTACTCATTCTATTTTCATGTAGAGGCTGGCATCATAATCTTCACAATGACCTAGCCTGTAGATTACTCACGCTCTCATTATACCTTTGCTTCCAACTATCTCACACCATACAGATTCTATACTAGCATGCAAAAGGTCTGAATCAAGGAAAACTTTCGTCGCTCTCGACTTGCTTTTGATAAGAAACATGATCCCACCGCCCCTTCTATCTGCCCTATCTTTCCTAAATACATTGTAAATACTGTAATAAAATTCATCATCCCCTATTTTCGGGTGGCACCACATTTCCGTAAGCCCTATTATGTCGGTGTTACTTGTCCTAACAAGCAGTTCAAATTCACTCATTTTATTAACGACACTTCTGACATTACTGCATAAACAACTGACTTAGTGTTCTTGTACAGCTAACTACCTAGACGCACCCCTTCAATTTATTTAAGATCGTTTCCCTGGCATTAGCTACCCGCTTATTTGAAACGTTTCTGCCCTCAGAACATCTGGCTAATTAACCCCAGGGGCTCACATCTGGTGAGTATGGGCTTGGCACACCCAGGATCCTGAGCTCGATATTATCATTCTTCGCTTTCTTGTGATTCCCTTCTACTTCTCTCTCTCTCAGAGTAATTCGGAATTTTTTTTTTTTCTTTTGGCTGATGCAACATAATCCTCACGCTTCCTTGCACCATATAGCTAATAATAATAATATGTTCTGTTGCAGTAACAAACAAGAACTCTTGAGGTATGTGCAAGCGTTACTTTGACCAGTATTATCAGATAAATGCGTATCTATATCACCCTTGTCCCCCCAAACTAGCAGTTTCCCTGAACCTTTAGGGTGTCCTCAATAATACTGGCAAAAACTCTTGCACCACATTTGTTTAAATGTATCCCGTCTCTACAAAACAGATTCCTTCTACCTACAAGTGTGTGCCAAGCTGATAGAAATTTCCCCTCAAAAACCTTGCAGGTCGTGAGTTAATCCACTAGGCTTTCAGCATATAATCCCTCCTATCGTGCCTAGGGAGAATTGCAGACACAGACATTGTGACCTAACTCGCGGCATTTTTTCAGCATGGTCCGTGTATTTGTCTAACAAATCGTCAGATCGTGTATGCTTAATATCATTAGTCCCCACATTAATAATAATATTCTCTTTACTCCATTTAAAAATCTGACAGTTTGTTGGTGACATCATTAATAGTTGCTCCCAGCAGACACTTTGGTTCTAGTCCACTTATTAGTGCCGGTGCCAGGATATTTCGCGCCCTAGGCAAGGCACACCCGAAAAAAAATTGCCAACTTCAATTTTCAAAAACATGTCTTCTAGAGAAAATGAAAAGCACAAAACTTGAAACTGCTAAATTTATTTTAAATTGCAAGAATAAGTAACACAGCAATCTTTCATTAACTTTCTCAAATACAAAATAAAATGTTTTAGCACACAAATCATTTTGAATAATCTTGTGAATTGTGATGTTAAAATTTAAGTCTCTTAAAAGTTTAAATTTCAGGCACATCAAAATTTCACATTGCAGATTTTCTCACTAATTCCTTCTGGTTAAGTGGGCATGTTCAATTAATATTGATGCCAAGCCAACTAGTCTCTTTAAGTTTTTATAAGTTTGAGTTTTGAGAAACTGCTTTTACCACTTTCCACTGAAGTGTGAGAAGCATCCTTAGAGCAACAGAAACAGGCACATTATCCAAGAGTTTTTGTTGTAGTATGAAGAGAAATACTCCTTGTAGTGGCATAGACTTTGGAAGTCGTCGAGCTATTCCTATAAGTTCACAGCACAGATATCTTTTGCCTTAAGTACAGTATCAACACGTACGATATATACAGTATCAACAAATCTTCAGTAGATTTTTTGTTGATACTGTATATATCGTACAGGAAGCCAAATAGGGAATTATGCTGTTGTAGCTATTGTCTCTCTTCAACAGATTGTATGGCTATGTCTAAGACAGCATAATAGAAACATACTTTGAATACCTGCTATGGATCTTGTTGTCCCTCTTCTTGGACCTCATGCTCAGACTGTCGTTTCTTTCTCCTTTTTCTAACGTGTTCTATCTCAAACTTTGGTAGTATCTCTAGATCAATAGCATCTATCAAAACTTATTGAAAGCCATCATCACACCTGCACCCCACAATGTAATTAATTCTTGGTGACTTGCAATTGGCTTGTAGCTGAATTTAAATCGGCTTCCTTATTTTGTTGTAGCTTCTTGTAAAATTGACTAATGAATGTTTAACCATGCACAACATCCTTTAAAGTATAGAATTTTTTATAAACGTTATAATTAATTATAATTCACAGCACTGTTGTGGTATTTATCTTAAAATAAAAAATATAAATTGTCAGTTGCATTTTTTATATGGGTTAAACAAAATAATAATCTATAAAACTGCTCCCCTCAAAGATCAGTACTGCACCCCTCTGAGGTCTACTCCCTAGGCCCTGCCACCTATCCTCATTACAAAAAAATATATATTTTCCATTTCCCTGACAATGGAGTCTCCTATTAGAACTAAGTCATTTTGAACCAGAGTAGTTTGCACTTGGTTATTTTGTTTTGGAACCCGAATCGGGGGTGCATCACTTGGTAAGTTACTAGAGTATCGAGTCTCTGACGAGCTCCCAGTTACATTATTCTCGAGGGCAAGCAACCGTATTTTTCAGTGTCTCAAATTGTTCTAGCAATGCACCATATTTTAACTTAAGATCGATACACTCCATACAACGGTGATAAAGAAAAGAAAAACCAGGTGAGCAATGATTATCCACTTGGAATACATGCCACAGGTTCTGCCAAAGGATAAAATCATGACTCACCCGGAAATCGCCATCAGCTATTTTCGTGAGTCGTGATACCCTCCGACGAAGTGTTCAAGACAGATCTTGTGACAACCATTTTAAATTTACTCAATATCAAATAAAAGTAATTTATAACAAAAATCAAACTACAGTATTACAGGGGGGGAAAAAAACATCAAAATAAACTTTACAATACACTAAATAAATTATTTAAAAGCAGTATTGAACCCTGTAATCTCTAATTCTCTGTAATCACTATGTAGAGCACCACCAAAAATCAAAGTTTATATATACTAACAAAATAAAATTATTATAATCTAACACCATAAACACACCCACTGCATTCTCCCTTCGCCTGCAAAAAAAGTTGCAGTTGGGCTTGTACCTCAACTGAACAATAACAGTAAGTCGAGATGCCCAGAGAGTGCTGAAAGAAAGAGTTGATTAAGCGAAATACAAGCCAGAAGAATGAATGAGAATGTGAATGTGTGAGAGAAAGAACATAAGCCATAAAATATTACAGTTAAGTACACACTAACCCTAGTTTTAAATTTCTAACAACCTTATACTTATCTAACCCTAATTATTATGTACTAGTATATTAATTTACATTACAAACCATTGCATCCCCCCTGGTGTGTGATAAAGAGGATGAATGAATGAAAAAAAAAAAAAAAAGGAAAAACATAACCAGAAAATGTAAGAAAAAAGGTTTAAAAATTATAAAATGTAAGAAAAATCACATAATTGAATGGAAGTAGTGTGAAAGTGGATTATGAGTGGAGCAAATATATGTCTATCCCCTCCGAATAAGATGATCGTCAGTGGTGTGGGATGCTGCTACTGGCCAGCATGGCTTACCCCCTTCTCCGGCCAGTTTGGGATAAGGCAATAATGCAGGTGCTCCTGCATAGAAATTGTTACCCTCGGTTCTTTCATTCCTACCACCTGGGTTGTTGATCTCTCACTCCCCCATCTCCTTCCACCAATCTGGGTGCAATCTTCCCCTCTTGCCTAGTGGTAACCCCACTGCCACCTATCTTCTGTTCCTCCTTTCAAACAGGTGGGTGCCTTCACAACTTTCCCCCCCCCCCACCTCTTTCTCTCTCACCGCACATGCAGTGGTCAGGGAATTACCACTGCATATTCCCAGAGCAATATGGCCTTAAGAAGTGGAACCTGTTAAACTTCAGTTTCCACTTCTCAGACCATTTTCCTAACGTGTCTAGATCCAGTTGGAGTAGCATACTGTCTTTACTGTCGTTAACAACCCTGCCAACCTTTGTATCATCTGCAAACTTCGACATTAATCCTGATATACCTTCATCAATATCAATGATGAATACACAAAGCAACGAGCCCAGCACCGAACTCTGGGGAACTCCACTAATAACATTAGTCCATGAAGAGCAGCGTCCATTGATTACCACTCTCTGTCGTGTCCTACTCAACCATCCCTTTATCAAATGTAGCAACTTACCCTTAATGCCATACCTCCCTAGTTTGTACAGCAGTCTTCCATTTCAAAATTATTTTTGATATTCAAATCCTTTGTGACCACATCATAGTATCTAATCAAATTAGTCAGACAAGATCTCCCTTTAAAAAACCCATGCTGTGTCTTAACTATTACTGCCGTCTTGTCTAGGTAATCCTATATTGCCTCTTTAACCAATGACTCCATTGGTTTTCCTGGAACAGAAGTTAAACTAATTATTCGTGTCACCCTTTGAACCCCCTTTGCGAATTGGGAATATATTTGCACTTTTCCAGTCCATTGGGACCTCCCCTGAATCTAAGGATGCACTTACTTCCTTTGCTGCCTCCTTTAATATACAGTAATTGGATAGATCCCGTCCACCCCATGTGCCTTCCTTAGGTTTAACTTCAACAATTTCTCCTCCACTTTGCTCTCAGTTATTAAAAAAATCACTTAGCACCCTGTTAGAGTTTGATAAACTTCTGGCATTCCCCTCATTGAATAACTGCTCGTGTGAGAATGTAGAGGCAAAATACAGTGAAAGCCTCGACGCGGTTTGCAAATCTGCCAACGTTTCATCTTCGGAAAGTTTACCTCAAAGTTGCTTGATGTGGTTACAAAGGAACTCGATGCAAAAAAATAATTTTTATATCATATATTTGGATTTGAGGAAAGCTTTTGACACTTTGCAAATGGAAGACTATTGTACAAATTGGAGCAGAATGGTATTAAGGGTAAGCTTTGAGGTGGTAGATGACTTTCATCAACCGGTGAAATACCACCACTTTGCTTATTGGAGGCTTGAAGTGGTGAAACCCATGTTTAGTCTCTAGAGCAAAGTTTCCGGCACCCCCTCCCCCTATCCCCCCATACTTCTCCTTCAACCCAAGCACGGTACTAAGTACTATAGGTTTTCGTGTTTTTTTTTGTTTTTTTTTTATGTGAACCCCAAACACGAGAGGTATTAGAACCTATAGTACTTAGTACCGTGCTTGGGTTTGAGGTTAAGAAGACAAAAGATATTTGTTGACATTGGACTTGAACTTCTGTAGATTGTAATTTTCAGGAAATACGTATGAAGGAAGGTGGTTCCAGAAAACGGCAGTTGAATGAATAAATGAGGAAGATGAAAAGTTGGTTCTGTGGGTTTGAAGTTGGACAGTAAATGGATGTTGGCTGGTGGCGGCACGTGTTCGGACTGTTTTGAAAGAGAGCAGGAATTATAGAAGCCAATTCAGAAGAACAGTACCCATGGAAGTATCTGTAGAAGAGGCATGCAGCAGAAACAGTGCGTCTATGAGAAAGCGAGTGGAGAGACTCTATTAGAGATGAATCATTAATTAACCTAACTGCCCTCTTCTGAATGGAATCAAGAAGCAGGAGAGAGGTTTTGGGGGGCACCACCCCAGATATTGGAACAATATTCCATGGCAGGGCGAATTTGCGATTTATACAGAGTGAGCAGCTCTTTGGAAGAAAAGTAACGCCGAGAGCGAAAGAGAAAACCAAGTTTTTTAGATGCAGAGGAAGCAATATTTGTAATGTGCTTGTGCCAAGAGAGATTAGAAGTCAGGGTAATCCCCAAAAGAGATATATCATTTTGCCTAGAAATCGGAGTGTCACTAAAGATAAGCATAGGAGTAGAAGAATCCTTTTTGCGAGATATAAGACAAGACTGTGTTTTAGAAGGGTTGAAATCAACTAAGTTGTCTTTGCCCCACTGGAGAATTACCTGAAGATCGGCATTTAAGGAATTGGTAGCAGATTTTCGAGAAGTTGAAGCTGATTCAGCAGGACAGGTTTCTCAAAATGGAAAGTTGAATGCAATGTGCTATCATCGGCAAAACTATGGATAGGATTTCCAGTCAATGGAAGAAGGTCATTGATATACAAGAGGAAAAGAGTGGGGGAAAGAACTGAACCTTGGGGGACACCGGCATTAGTGGAGAAGTTAGAAGACAGAGAGCCATCTACCATCACCCTCAGTGAGCGATCAGAGAGAAAACTGGATAACCAATTACTAAAAACAGTTGGCAAACCATAAGATGGAAGCTTGTTTAGAAGACCTTTATGCCAAACACGATCAAAAGCATTTGAGATGTCAGGAGCAACTACTTGTGTTTCACCGAACCTTTCCATTGAATTAGTCCATAAATGGGTAACATAAGCCAGAATATCACCAGTGGATCGACACTGACGGAATCCATACTGGTGATCGTTGATCAGACGGAAGGTTTCTAGGTAGTTTAAGAGTTGGCGGTTAATTGATTTCTCCATTACTTTAGAAAGAGTAGAAGTAATTGCAATGGGACGATAATTGGATGGGAGGGATTTGTCACCCTTTTTAGGAACTGGCTGGATATGAGCAAATTTCCAAGCAGAAGGAAAAATACCTTTGGAATAAGAAAGTGAAAAAAGGCGGCAAAGAATAGGAGTAAGTTCAGGAGCACAGGTTTTGAGAACAAGTGGAGAAATACCATCAGGACCTGGAGCTTTCTTAGCATCAAGATTCATCAAAATCCTTCTGATATCCTTTTGATGGAAGACCACAGGAGGCATTGAATGGAGCGTGTTGGGAATGGTGGGAGGTGTTTTACCAAGATCATTAATACATGAGCTGGAAGAAAAATGGGATGCTAGCAGGTCAGCTTTATCCTTGGCTGAAGTGGCAACAGAACCATCTGGTTTGGACAGAGGTGGGAGCAAAGATGGGCAAAAGTTGCGGCCAATAGCTTTGGCAAGAGACCAGAATGCTCGGCTACCATTAGGGCAAGAAGCAAGTTTTCTACTCTTAGCCTGTTCAAACTCTAGTTTGGACTGGTTAATAACTGCTTTACAACTGTTCGAGCTTTGGTGTAGGCAGAAAATGAAACTGAAGAATTAGAAACAAGCCAATTACGATATGCAACATTCTTCTCTTGGACAGCCTTAGCACATTTATTGGAAAACCAAGGTTTAGATAAAGGACGAGATTTTAAAGTGGAGTGTGGGATAAAGGATTCCATTCCTGCAAGAATAGTGACATAGTGTTTTTTGACAAGCGGCACCGGTGCTTTCGCACAACTCCGCATTTGAATCTCTTGTGAAGTAAGACAGTACAGTACTGTCAAGGCCAGATATCATATGTTAGTGTATGTTCATGTTTGCTTAGTGCGGGTTATGTTGTTCATCTGGCCGCTTAGCCTAGGGTCTGTGGAACACCACAGACTGCTAGTTACCGTCACTGGCACTGGGAGCCGGACCAGGTATGTGGAAAGAGAACTCTGGCTGGCCGACCCTGGGGTTAGCCTGAGCTTCCCAGGGAGGGCCGAAAAAATAATAAAAAAAAAAAATAATAAAATAAAAATAAATAAATAAATAATATAAAATAAATAAAATAAAATAATAATAAATAAATAAATTAATTAAAAATTAATAATAAAAAAATAAAAATAATATAAAAAATAAATAAAAAATATATAATAAAATAAAAATAAAAAAAATAATAATAAATAAAAAAAATAATTTTTTTTTTTTTTGAAATAGGAGAAGGGGTGAGAGATTGAGGAGAAGAAAGAAGGTAAGCAGAAGAGAGAGGGTGAGGTAGGGTGGGCTCCCCCCAGGGGGGGAGCCTACCCTACTCTTTTCTCTTCAACCTTTTCTCTTCTTCCTGAGGTAGGGTGGGCTCCCCCCCTGGGGGGGAGCCCACCCTACCTCAGGAAGAAGAGAAAAGGTTGTGAGGTCAAGTGACCCACAAAGTCAGATTGCCTAATAGCATGATCCTGCATTTGATAAGTCAAATGCCAGTCCCACTCCCAGAGGAGTATTTATATGAGTTCCTGCACAAGTGGGAAAATCAGATATTGTCATACACCTTGAAGAGAAGAGGTGCCAGCAAGTGAGTGGGTCCCACAATGGGCAAGGGGCCCAGTGTCAACAATTTAATCTTCTTCATCCAAGGGTGACTTGTAGGCAATGAGCAGTGCCCCACACTGGGACTTGGATAATCTTCTCTTAGGGGATGAGAGGAGGCACATGGATTCATGAAGTTCAAGGCTTGCTTGGAGTTCTTGTGGCTATTGTAGAAAAGTCCTTTTTGGATTCGTGGGTTTGTCAGATAGCTACCTTTGTGAACGTCGAGAGATTCCTGTTAGCTCATGACAAAGATCAATATTCTGTTTGTGTTTTCTTTGATTCCATTCAGGATATGTTCTGTGAATTGAGTTTTGGGTTCATTATAAGATGGGGGTGCGTTGAACAGTTTGCTGTAGGTGAATTTGACGCATTTCAAATACAGTCTGGGCAAAAGTAGTGAAGGCTTTGTAGTTGGTTTCATCAATTATGTAGAGGTGTTCCTGCCC